>NW_007378560.1:0-98860 GCF_000475195.1 Diaphorina citri | reverse complement strand
TGTGTTGTGTGTGTTGGTGGCCTCCCGTACAAAGGACGGGTCAAACCGCACTAGGTTAGTAAAATAAAGTGTCTTCCTTCGTCTTGAGGACGCGCTCTGTGGATATTTCATTTCTCATTTTACTGAATGGAAGCGCTCTGGGAAAGCGCAGACAACAGATTCCGAGCTTGAGCTGAATTTAGGATTGATTTGAATCCCTTCTTTCATTCGGATACCATTCTCGACAGTGTGTAAAAGTTCCTAAGAGCAGTTACCTAAAACTGGTGTCGAACTTCACAAACTGGTATTTTGGGTCCCCGGCGCAACACTCTTCTTTCCCTCCCTCAAGTAGGTCGCGCACCATGGTTCCGGAGCGAAGCCAACCAGTTTCTCGAAAAATTTCCATCATTTTCACCCGATGCTAGTTGGTCAAAATTACTGAAAGGAACTTTTAAATGTCAAAGTTTCATTTCCCCGACAAGTTGATTCCCCAGATTAAAGTCGGGAGAGAAACACAACAACTTTGAAGTTGATAACAGATACTTGTTTTCCCTCCATTCTTCTATTCGATTGAGGAAGAGGTGACGGGGGCGCGAGATTGTTCTTTTTTTATTTACTTTTTATGAAGTAATAATTTTTGAGAAAAAATTGGTGGAAAAAAAAAAAAAAAAAAAAAAAAAAAAAAAAAAAAAAAAAAAAGATGCCTTGTTTTTTTTACTGAAAGAGTTGTTGAAAGTAAACTAGTTGTAAAATAGTAAAAGAGTTTGGAACTGTTTGAAGTGAATAAATATTAGTATTATTTTTCTTTTTTTTTTTTTCATGTAATAAAGTTAACACTTTCAGAACTGTATCTAATTCCAAACTAAGAAAGTATAGTTAGACTACGATATTATGGCGCCACCAGGTTCCCTTTAGGGATGACCTATTCATTTTTCCTGAAGGATCTGAAGAAAAGGCATCCGCATAACTCACACCAACCTACATAATGTCACGCCAAAGAGAGCATTCAAGATTGATTCCCCACGGGAAAGTTCCAGGCTTCGGTACCTATCAATAAAACAAGTTGTCGAAAAACTTAAAGCCTTCCCTACTAAACGAAGCAACTAACAATATTCTAATAAAATTATCCCTTATGATAATAAATCCATCGAAGTATTTGACAAAATAAGTGGATACGATAAAATATTTGACTACAAACAGTGAACGTAATAGAAATAAATAAATAAATAAATAAAATGCGACAATATTTGGACATCCCTGTCCAACAATAGAATAAAAAGAAAGCAAGATATATGAATGAAAGAGAAGGAAGAAGAAGAGGAAGAAATAGGAGGAAAAAAAGAAGAAGACATAGGAATAACAAGAGAAAGAAGTATAAGCTGACGAATGGAGTAGGAGGAGAAGAAGAAGAAGAAGAAGAAGAAGAAGAAGAAGAAGAAGAAGAAGAAGAAGAAGAAGAAGAAGAACACTAAGAGAAAGAAGAAAGAATAAGGACAAGAGAAAGAAGTAGAGACTGAAGAACCCAGGAAAGGCAAGCAGCAGGAGAACATGACATGGAATATGAAGAAGGGAAAGAAGACGTGTGGAGAAAGAAGGAAGAGTGTATCTTCTCTCGGATATAATATTTACAATATCAAGTGAACATAAATCTCAAGATGAAGCTCTTCCAGGTAGGGGGTAGTAAAATAAAGTTCTTCCTTCGTCTTGAGACGCTTGTGGATATTTATTTCTCATTTTATGAATGGAAAGTTGGAAAGCGAGACAAGATTTCCAGTTGAGTGAATTTAGAATTGATTGAATCCCTTCTTTCATTTCGATACCATTTCGACACGTGTGTAAAGTTCCTAAGACAGTACCTAAAACTGTGTCGAACTTCAAAACTCGTATTTTGGGCCCCGCAACATCTTTTCCTCCCTCAATGTGTGTGATGGGTGTGGTGTGTGTGTGGGGGTGTGTTTGTGTGTGTGGTGGTCCCGTACAAAGGACGGGTCAACCACTAGTAGTAAAATAAAGTTCTTCCTTCGTCTTGAGACGCTTGTGGATATTTATTTCTCATTTTATGAATGGAAAGTTGGAAAGCGAGACAATATTTCCAGTTGAGTGAATCTAGAATTGATTGAATCCCTTCTTTCATTTCGATACCATTTCGACACGTGTGTAAAGTTCCTAAGACAGTACCTATAAAACTGTGTCGAACTTCAAAACTCGTATTTTGGGCCCCGCAACATCTTTAGGTAGGTCGCATGGTTCCGGAGCGAAGCAAAGTTTCTCGAAAAATTCCCATCATTTCACCCGATGCTAGTTGTCAAATTACTGAAAGGAACTTTTAAATGTCAAAGTTTCATTTCCCCGACAAGTTGATTCCCCAGATTAAAGTCGGGAGAGAAACACAACAACTTTAAGTTATACAGATACTTTTTTCCCTCCATTTTCTATTCGATTGAGGAAGAGGTGTATACGCTCTGTTTTAATACTCTTACCCTTTTCATTTTTAGTTCTTCCTTTTACAAGAAGGCAGGTAAGTAACTACCTATAGGTACCTCGGGCAGATTTATGGGTATAAAGGAGCATAGGGTGTGTAAATATTGGATTAGTTGACCGGTTCATATGGGGTTCTAGAATCCTGCCGAATGCAAAAATGTCGGATGAAAAGTTTCCTGGATTTCTTGGATCGTCACCAACTAGGTCGTACACAATCGCTTGCTACGGTGTGTTAGGTCAAGGAAAGAAAAGAGAAAACAAAAAACTGCAAATTCAAATACCTATCTAGTAACATGATTATAAAATAATGTGACAACTGGAAACACACTTCCTTTCAAACTTGAGGAGTGATGACCATTGGCGAAACATCAAACTTGAGGAGTGATGACCATTGGCGAAACAAAGAACTTCTTAAAAGGAGACCCTGCTGGACACCCAGAATACCCGGATTGGGCCAAAATAGAATGCGTGAATTTCCTGTATCTTCTGAAATTGGTGGCCAAATTTCATCAAAATCGGACAATACGTTCGAGAGTTATGAACGTTATGGTGAAACAAATATCTAAACAGACACAAACAGACATACCAATTAAGTTTAGTGCAAAATCGTCAATTAAAACTTACAATTCACTTCGTTCATTCAACAGCATAAGACCCTGAAGGAACGCCAGTAATCAATTTCATAATGGGAAAATCAAAGCCCGAGCTTTCTTCCATGAAAAAATATTGTTTCATTTATTTAATAAAATCAACTTTCCCACAGGAAACTGTACAAACAGAACAAACCCCCAGGCATACTTCCGGGAGTCGGGAGTTATAGGTGAAATCCATGTGAGTGGTAAAATGGGAACATCATATTTATATCATGGCTATCTACCTACATATGTGTAATTGGATAATGTACACTACATACTGTGTGTTCCGAGGTTTTCTCATTGAGTTTGGTCCCCATCTTGCCAATGGGGGCTTCGTGTGGGCCGTTTTTCAGCGCAAGTTCTACACTACTCAAGTTCTACACTACTCAAGTTCTACACTACTCAAGTTCTACACTACTCAAGTTTTCCGCGTTTTTCGACGTAAGTTTTCAGCGTAAGTTCACTAAAAAACCTCATCTAGATCTAGTTCTTATCGAGAATAAGACTGAAGGTATGTATGTCCACACATAGTTGACGGTGGTTGATCGATGTGGATCGACGTCAATCGATGGCCATTGACTATGTGTGGACAGTGCACGCAGCTTAAGCGCTAAAGGAGCCATTTTATCCCCAACAAACGTTGGCAATTCCACTTTGAGCGAATGCGCCCTGTATGTTGAGTGAGTGCACCCTGAGGGTGGAATGAGCAACGGATGTGGTATGAACTGCCAATGGCTAGACACAAGGAAGAGTGTATCTTCTCTCGGATATAATATTTACAATATCAAGTGAACATAAATCTCAAGATGAAGCTCTTCCAGGTAGGGGAGAGAAGTGTCAAAAATATAATACAATAAACTCGACGAAACTGCTTCGTATTAATATGAAAATATGGAACAATATCTCGTCCGCACACAATGGACATAGACCGTGGAGAAGGGAGAGGATGGGATTATAGGAGAGGAAAGAAGAGGAAGGGCTGGACGTGAAGATAGAAATGTGGAGATGGAGAAACGGGATGGGAAGACTGGACTGGAAGAGAGAATAATGGAGATAAAGAGGATAGAACGGTAAAGTAGGAGAGAGGAAAATTCAGGTGGAGAGAGAGAAGTGGAAGTGGAGAGCCATGGATGAGTTGGGGGATGATGTATATAAATCAAGAAAGTGTCCATGAACATCCTACGGGATTTTCTTATCCCCATATCCTTCCCCCCTTGTCATCCCTGGATACTTTTCTTACAAATACGCTTTTCTTTTATTCTCTCGTTTTTACCTACTTTATCCTGGCACCCTATCCTTAGAGCTTACCCATTTCAACGTTACTTTTTCGTTACCTGCACTTTTTTTTACTTATAGGAACTTATACTTACACCTACATACATATCTATACTTATTTTTGTAGAAACGTAGGAGGAACATTTAAAACCAGAATTATAAGCTTTATTAGGTATTCGGAGGAAATTGCGTATTACCTGGCATTCTGAAATTCAATTCAGGAACCTTAACTTTATTAGTCAGTCTCTCTTTCTTCCAAAATCAAATCCTGAGGCTTTAAAAGAAATAATCCTTCCCCAAGTTTTGCCACATCTCTGTATACTTCGTTACTTAGGTAGGTATGTGAACACTTAATTTGATTCGCAAGGTTTAGAAACGTTTCCATACTCCTACACACAGACACAAGTTAGCTCCACACATAATATTAGAAAACTTGATAATGACTTTGCGGAACTTTCTCCAAAAATGCATAATTAAAACTGAAAGAGAATTAAATTCAACAAAATATGTAAAAGTTGAGAAGCGAGCGTTTTTTTACTCAACTCTTGCAGAAAATGCCCTGAAGAAGGTAGAAACTTGCATGTCGTACCTCGGTTTCCATTTCTTTGGTGAAAAGTTGGATTGTTACGATGTCGCGTTTGAGTAAAGATTCGGTGAGACTTCAAGTACGGTTTAAACTTTGGGGCGAAAGTCGTTTTCAAATTAAATGAAGATGTACCTATATCTTTATTATTTATTGTTCAAGTTAAATTTTGACAGAAGAACTACGGGATTTTCCAAATATTTGAATCCACCAGATCTCGAAAAAAAAGTTTGTGCCTTCGCACATTTAGTAGAGTTCTGAACGCACTACAAAAACGATTTTAGATTTTGTCATTCACAAGAAAGCAACCGAACACGACTTGGGTAAATCTGCAACCCTTTCTCAT
This sequence comes from Diaphorina citri, assembly GCF_000475195.1. Classification (NCBI taxonomy): domain Eukaryota; kingdom Metazoa; phylum Arthropoda; class Insecta; order Hemiptera; family Psyllidae; genus Diaphorina; species Diaphorina citri. Next base: position 93,561 of record NW_007378560.1, on the reverse strand, counting down.
TTCAATAGAAAGGGGCGTAGCACAAAAATGGAACCCCTGATGTAGAAAATGATGTTACACTCTGTAGACATTGATGTAACACCCAGCCTCCTCATGAGGTAGATGCAAGCATGTAAAAATACGGTGTAAAGTATTAAAACAATATGTTGGGAAAAGTTATACATACACCAAGTTCATAAATTATTCAGTGAGGGAGTATTATACACATTTAAATGTGGAAAATAATAAAAATGTTGAGTAGGTAGGTATGTATAATAACATGTACAAGTATAGATATACAGTATATTTATACAGTGGATATATTATACACATTACACACTCGTAGGTAGGTACCTGCAGCTATAAGGAGGAACAGATCGATTTTGGGACCAAACAAGTATACAAGAAAATTTTTGAGCGGTTTTCAGCCGAAGGAATATCTTCTCCATTGACCAATGTTTCTAGAACGTTGAATACACCAGGTCCCATCAAACCAGCGAAGCAACGTCAATCATGGATGGTACTTGAATGAGTGACCATAACTCCTCCAAATGTTACCTCATGTAATGCTGGCTTTTTCCAACAGTCAGGCTGGGTGAGATTGTTGTTTTGGTTAGGAAAGTACCTAGATAATTTCGAAGTTCGATTTTTGGCATTTTCCCATCTATATTTTATCAATCTTCAACATAATATTTCAGAGTAAATATTGTGCAGTCTCATCAGTTTAGTTTTTCTCTTTTGTGGTGTGTGTAGGGGGTGTATTTGTGTGTAGGGGGTGTATTTGTGTGTGTGTGGTGGTCCCGTACAAAGGACGGGTCAACCACTAGTAACAAATATAATGTTAAATAGTTTTAGAGGTATTGGTATTGGTAAAGCTAGGGCCATCGGCTTTAATAAACGCCCTTGGTTACTGCGACCTGGTTAGATCTTTTGTTTTATACATACACCAAGTTCATAAATTATTCAGTGAGGGAGTATTATACACATTTAAATGTGGAAAATAATAAAAATGTTGAGTAGGTATGTATAATAACATGTACAAGTATAGTTATACAGTGGATATATTATACACATTACACACTCGTAGGTGGTACCTGCAGCTATAAGGAGGAACAGATCGATTTTGGGACCAAACAAGTATATATTCTGTTTATTATTTTGGTGCCAAACCAAATACACAGAATGATAGATTTTGGAACGAAATGCACAAGGATAGATTTTGGGACAAAATATCCATACCATAGGTAGGTACTCTCTCCTCGCCATACCGATTTTTGAACACAAAATCCTATGTATTTCTAAAAGTTCCCATGTCTTGTTTATTGCAATTAGGTCTAATAAAATACAATCCAAATTTGTCCTCTGTTTTTAATGTTTCAGGAATAAGTGGATAACTTTGTTAAAAAATAGTGTATGTACCTTTGTAAAAAAAAAGAGAGGTATCGCGTATCTAACTGAGATCTGTTCTGGTACTAAGCAGAGCGTAACCTCCCTCCTAACCCTCCTTTAAACTCCTCTCTTCCTCTCCCTCCTTCCCCTCCTATCTTCCTCTCCCTCCTTCCCCTCCTCTCTTCCTCTCCTCTCTCCCTAATAGAACTTTATCTGGCAGAAAGTAGCTCATTATAAATTAAAATGGAGAGAGAGTGGAGGAAGAGGAAGGGAAGGAGCAGGAAGATGAGGAGAAGAATTAGAGGGAGAGGGAGGAGGAGGAGGAGGAGGAGGAGGAGGAGGAGGAGGAGAAGGAAGAGGAGAACAAGCAGCATAGAATTAATGGAAAGGTTACATTTTTGTCTGTATTAACTTTTCGAATTAAAAAATGAAATGAAAAGAAGAAGAAGCAGCATGTTATTCCAAAGCTTTGCAATTGTATACGTTTATATTGTATACCTATTGTATACGTTTATATTGGGGAAAAGAGATTAAATTGTATTCCTTTGGACAGATTATTAGGTACCTAAATAAAGGTTTTTAGGTATTTACCTGTCTATCGATTATTTCTTTAATTAAAAAATCATGTGTTCTGATGCTACAAAAATAGGCAAAGGATTTAGGAAAGTCATTAAGGGTGCCATGCCCAAAGTTTATACACAAGGGTCTGAGAGTTCTGAGACTTGTGTTAGGGGATGCGCTGCTTTTCCTTTTTCCTAAAACTGTCCAACTTCTTAGAAAACTGGGTATCGATTATTTCTTTAATTAAAAAATCATGTGTTCTGATGCTACAAAAATAGGCAAAGGATTTAGGAAAGTCATTAAGGGTGCCATGTCCAAAGTTTATACACAAAGGTCTGAGACTTGTGTTAGGGGATGCCGGATGCCGTGCTTTTCCTTTTTCCTAAAACTGTCCAACTTCTTAGAAAACTGGAGGAAACTTCTTCTCCTTGGCGTCACAATTGGTTACACACGACGCGTTTTTCCAAGAGTAAAATATGTACATAAACAGTACTATAAGTTGAACTATTTATAGTCGAGTTATGCAAAGTTAAGCGTCGACTAACATGACACTTAGCTGAGAATTTATGCACCTTTGTTTGTTAGGGTAGCAAAACGCTGTTTATACCCCAGAAAAACACTGGGTATATGAGTATACATATTTAGGAAAACGCTCTATATTTTATACGCTCTGTTTTAATACTCTTACCCTTTTCATTTTTAGTTCTTCCTTTTACAAGAAGGCAGGTAAGTAACTACCTATAGGTACCTTGGGCAGATTTATGGGTATTAAGGAGCATAGGGTGTGTAAATATTGGATTAGTTGACCGGTTCATATGGGGTTCTAGAATCCTGCTGAATGCAAAAATGTCGGATGAAAAGTTTCCTGGATTTCTTGGATCGTCACCAACTAGGTCGTACACAATCGCTTACTACGGTATGTGAGGTCAAGGAAAGAAAAGAGAAAACAAGAAAAAACTGCAAATTCAAATATCTAGTGACATGATTATTTAAAATAATGTGACAACTACTGGAAACACACTTCCTTTCAAACTTGAGGAGTGATGGCCATTGGCGAAACAAAGAACTTCTTAAAAGGGGACCCTGCTGGACACCCAGAATACCCGATTGAGCCAAAATAGAATGCCTGAATTTCCTGTATCTTTGGTGGCCAAAATTGGTGGCCAAATTTCATCAAAATCGGACAATACGTTCGAGAGTTATGAACGTTATGGTGAAACAAATACCTAAACAGACACAAACAGACATACCAATTAAGTTTAGTGCAAAATCGTCAATTAAAACTTCCAATTCACTTCGTTCATTCAACAACATAAGACCCTGAAGGAACGCCAGTGATCAATTTCATAATGGGGAAAATCAAAGCCCGAGCTTTTTCTTCCATGAAAAAATATTGTTTCATTTATTTAATAAAATCAACTTTCCCACAGGAAACTGTGCAAACAGAACAAACCCCCAGGCATACTTCCGGTAGTTATAGGTGAAATCCATGTGAGTGGTAAAATGGGAACATTATATCATATTTATATTATGGCTATCTACCTACATATGTGTAATTGGATAATGTACACTACATACTGTGTGTTCCGAGGTTTTCTCATTGAGTTTGGTCCCCATCTTGCCAATGGGGGCTTCGTGTGGGACGTTTTTCAGCGCAAGTTCTACACTACTCAAGTTTTCGGCGTTTTTCGACGTAAGTTTTCAGCGTTCACAAAAAACCTCATCTAGATCTAGTTCTTATCGAGAATAAGACTGAAGCTATGTCCACACATAGAAAACGTGTTTTGGCACTAAAAACTGACCATCGAAATTTTGACCCGATTACATTACTTTCCTTCCTATAGGATAAGGAAAGTAATAATTTCTTTCTATGTATATGTTTTAGTATAATATAATATTCAAATGCTCATCATCATATGGCATAAAAAAGAGACTACCCTTTGGGAGAAAGGAATGTACATGAGGGCAGGGCCTTGATTATGGGTTGGACATTGAAGTTGGCAAAGCCGAAATAGTCCTGTCGAAAAACAAAGGAATAAGGTTCAATGTTCATTATTTGTTGTGTACTATTTGTGTTCTGATCCTGAAGTAACTTAAAATTTAATTCATCATCTAATTTAAATATTTGTTTAAAATATATTTTAACAAAGGTAGATAAGAATATTCTGCAAAGACAAAAGGTCACGAACCTTTGATCGGATTTTATTGTTTTGCGTTCTTTGTTCATTTTTTTCAAATAAAAAGTTTGATTGATTTTGTTTAAACGATAAAAAAATTGAACAGAAAACAAGTATACATTCATCTAGACACCACGTCATTTTGATCTGAAATCTGAATACAAGCAGACATAGAAGCATAATCAAAGAGATGTTGAGAAAGATACACAGAAAGAAAATTGATTTACTGGATTGAAAAATATCAACGTAGTGTACACACTGTATACGCGTATGGCTGATAAAATACATATTTCTTCGCCCTACCAGCACCAAGCTAAAGCTGCAACAACGTATGATAAAAGTCCCCCAAGTTTGGGCCTGGATGGTAGAAACTTGCATGTCGTACCTCGGTTTCCATTTCTTTGGTGAAAAGTTGGATTGTTACGATGTCGCGTTTGAGTAGAGATTCGGTGAGACTTCAAGTACGGTTTAAACTTTGGGGCGAAAGTCGTTTTCAAATTAAATGAAGATGTTCATATGGAATGGATGTACCTATAACTTCATTATTTATTGTTCAAGTTAAATTTTGACAGAAGAACTACGGGATTTTCCAAATATTTGAATCCACCAGATCTCGAAAAAAAAGTTTTTGCCTTCGCACGTTTAGTAGAGTTCTGAACGCACTTTATCAAAAACGATTTTAGATTTTGTCACTCACAAGAAAGCAATCGAACACAACGTAGGTAAATCTCAAACAATTTCTCATTTCAATAAAAGGGAGCGTAGTACAAAAAAATTTGAAAACCCCACATGTAGAAAATGATGTTACACTCTGTAGACATTGATGTTACACCCAGCCTCCACATGAGGTAGATGGAACCTCATATATTGGACCAATCGTAAGCGGTCTTATTTTATGGACTTTTCTTTTCCTGAAGAACCTTGGAATCTTAAGGACCATTTATGGACCAATGTTTTTCTTTTTTACTAGACTTTTCTTCTTGCTGTTTCACTGTTGAAGGATGGAGTGGCATGGAGTGCAATTTTTATGGACCAATGTTTTTCTTTTTACTAGACTTTTCTTCTTGCTGTTTCACTGTTGAAGGATGGAGTGGCATGGAGTGCATAAGTTACATCAGGTACCCTCAAAAGAGCCAGTGTTATTGTCTGTGGCTTGACAGGGCTGGTTTTGTCTCAGTTTTACGTCCTCCAGCGAGACCATAAGTTACATAAGTAGTTCGTGGAATGAGACCTTCAAAAGCGTACAATGCCAGGGTAGCTTGAACTATTATTGGTGATAGATAAACTTTACAAGTTTCATTCAACCACAGTACTTTACCTATGTAAATACAGCTATGTCCTCAGCTAGAACAACGTAAAAGAAAGAAAAGCAAAGAAAAATATTCCGTTTCACAATTTTTTCCCCTCCAGTCAACATAATTATTCAGTAGGAAAAACTTTTCGCCACTTTATACTCTACTCAACACTTTATTATTATTATGAAAATGAAAAAAAAAAAAAAAGCAAGTTTTGATAAGAACTTTTCATTTTCTGCCATTACAGCAACATGCTACAACTGTTTTTTTATGCTCAGGAGGGGTTCTGTGTTTTTTTTTCTTCAAACAAATTAAACAACAGTTTAGTAGGGTATATACTATTTATTTCTTCATTACACAAACGACCCTCTGGGGTGAAGAGAGAAGTGGTCGGCCCTTGAGGAAACTTGAAGATGAGGAGGATGAATAGTAATAGTTGAATACTGAGATTCTCTCTAAGATGCAAGAGTACCTGTTTTCTGCAGGACAATTTACTTGGCCTGCTCTGTGACTACATACAATAAGTATAGGTAGATAGGTATTTCCTTGAGATACCATGGGCACTGCTGAAATGCTGAAATATTAAGGTGTGTCCACACATAGTCGACCGGCCGTCAATCGATGTTGACTGAATCGTCCACACTGCCTGGACAACATAGATGCACCTCGTCGATCGACGGCTAGTCGACTAAGTTTGGATGTAATCAAGACAGTGTCTGTTAATTTAAATTTAAAACTACCAACGAAAAAAACTAGCTAAAGCTTCAAATTTATGACGAAAGTTATTGTAACCTATGTCTCTAATTATAGGAAGTAGGAAGATATTCCTGGGAACAGTGCTTCTACACTATACGTACACTCTATACAATCTTCTAAATGGGTCACCCATTACATTCTTTAAACATCTAAGTAAATAACCTAAGTACATAGTAAGTATGGCTATTACTTTATTCATCGACCGACAAATTGTTACATAATAAATTACGTTAGGTATCCAGCTTAACAGGGGCAAGCAGTCTCGAATCGTAGTTTTGGCATCTCCACCAATATTCGAGATGTTCAATTTTTCTCAGTCACTTCTTAGCGAAATTCCTTTTCCTTACTCACCTTTCGAGTTTTATCTCCCCCCCCCTTTTTCATCAATTTTCCCCAAGTTTTATGAAAAACTTATCATCGAAATTTACTCCCTAACAAAATCAACTACGAACATCGTGGCCCAAATTTTGACCCTCTCGGCTGTCTTAAAATACGCGCCTTCTCCTAATAAATTTCACGCTTCTTACCCTCGGAAAAAAAAGTAAGGGTATCTTTATTTATTTACATCCTATGGTCGCACTAACGGTTATAGCTTTATTTTCTCTCTATTAGGTTCGTTCGCCCTAGATTTCCTTCCCTGCCTACCCTTCCAGCCTCCTTCTCTTCCTTTTTTCAATGGAAGGGAATTTACACATATGAATTTCCCTTCTCGTCCTCCCCTTCTCAATGTGGAGATGAAGAGAAAGCTTTTGAACTCAATTTAGTTCGTTTTATGGCTTTTGCTCTGGTCTCTCTCTCGTCTCTCTTTGTAAAGGGAGTTTAGTTGTCTGAAGAAAATTTTTGAGCGGTTTTCAGCCGAAGGAATATCTTCTCCATTGACCAATGTTTCTAGAACGTTGAATACACCAGGTCCCATCAGACCAGCGAAGCAACGTCAATCATGGATGGTACTTGAATGGGTGACCATAACTCCTCCAAATGTTACCTCATGTAATGCTGGCTTTTTCCGACAACAGTCAGGCTGGGTGAGATTGTTGTTTTGGTTAGGAAAGTACCTAGATAATTTCGAAGTTCGATTTTTGGCATTTTCCAATCTTTTTGGCAATTTTCCAATCTTTATTTTATCAATCTTCAACATAATATTTCAGAGTAAATATTGTGCAGTCTCATCAGTTTAGTTTTTCTCTTTCCTTTTTTATCCGAATTTCGTTCATTTGATTTCTTTTTATCTCTTATTATCGTTTTCATTAGCTTTTAAGTATCTTTTTATTTATATTACAAAAGCTTACCTCTCCTGCTTTTTCACAGGTAGCAAAGGTATTTGGAATTGTAAAAGAGAATTCCTTTGAAATCCTGAGATGTTTCTTTTATTAGCACACTCTCTGTTTTCGAGGATACGAAAGAATTCAATGTGAAGTCTTTGGTCTTTCCATTGTAGCCAGCTCTAGCAAACTGCCGGCTGAATGCATCAGTTCCAAGCAGATCACGTAAGTTAAGCAACGTTGCACGTGGTTACGATCTGGATGGGTTTGGAGGATACGAAAGAATTCATTGTGAAATCTTTCCATTGTAGCCAGCTCTAGCACACTGCCGGCTGAATGCATCAGTTCCAAGTAGATCACGTAAGTTAAGCAACATTGCACGTGGTTACGATCTGGATGGGTTTGGAGGATACGAAAGAATTCATTGTGAAGTCTTTCCATTGTAGTCAGCTCTAGAATATTGAATGCATCAGTTCCAGATAGATCACGTAGGTTGAGCAACATTGCACGTGGTTACGATCTGGATGGGTCATTTCTTCCAGAATAGTTTGTACATAAGTGCCATGTATTTAATATATTCATCAGTCTTTTCTATGTACATATAAAAAATACTTTTCTTTCTATGTATATGTTTTAGTATAATATAATATTCAAATGCTCATCATCATATGGCATAAAAAAGAGACTATCCTTTGGGAGAAAGGAATGTACATGAGGGCAGGGCCTTGATTATGGGTTGGACATTGAAGTTGGCAAAGCCAAATTAGTCCTGTCGAAAAACAAAGGAATAAGGTTCAGTGTTCATTATTTGTTGTGTACTATTTGTGTTCTGATTCTGAAGTAATTTAACATTTAATTCATCATCAAATTTAAATATTTGTTTAAAATATATTTTAACAAAGGTAGATAAGAATATTCTGCAAAGAGAAAAGGTCACGAACCTTTGATCGGATTTTATTGTTATGCGTTCTTTGTTCAATTTTTTCAAATAAAAAGTTTGATTGATTTTGTTTAAACGATAAAAAAATCTGGTGTGAACATCACACGACACTTTCCTTATCCTATTGAATGGTGCTTTTTTGGGGTGTTCTGTTGTAACATTTACAATTATCTCTAACCCGTTTAGTCAATATAGCTAAAACCGCCAAAAACGGTCGAAACCCGCCAAAAAGCGGTCAAAATACCGCCAACCGCAGCACCTATTTTAACCAAACGTTTTGTGTTGCATCCTTTAGTTGACGGTGGTTGATCATCGTGCATCGACGTCAATCGATGGCCATTAACTATGTGTGGACAGTGCACACAGCTTATGCCCTAAAGGAGCCATTTTATCCCCAACAAACGTTGGCAATTCCACTTTGAGCGAACGCGCCCTGTATGTTGAGTGAGTGCACCCTGAGGGTTGAATGAGCAACGGATGTGGTATGAACTGCCAATGGCTAGACAGAAGTAGAGTACCATGACTATGCATGAGTTTGTATACGATGGATATGATGGGACAGCAATAATGTGGAAGGAGTGATGATGGGAAATAGGACAAAAATTAGAAAAATAAATGTGGGCAGGTGGGCCAATAAATGGTATGTTTTTTAGGTGGGCGAATAAATGGTACACTTACCCTACCATGACTATGCATGCATTTGTATACGATGGATATGATGGGACAGCAATAATGTGGAAGGAGTGATGATGGGAATGAGATGGGAAGTGGAACTCTGGATGATGGCACAAATTGTGGAGGTGTGGAGAGTAAGTTGATAGGTGAAACAGAGTGGAAGAGAGAGAGAGAGAGAGAGAGAGATTTGTTTTGTCACTAATCATAATAAAGCGGCTTTTGGACTGAACTTGGATTTGGAAATCAAATCCAGCTCGAAATCTTTCGCAAGGAACCTCATATATTGGACCAATCGTAAGCGGTCTTATTTTATGGACTTTTCTTTTCCTGAAGAACCTTGGAATCTTAAGGACCATTTTTATGGACCAATGTTTTTCTTTTTACTAGACTTTTCTTCTTGCTGTTTCACTGTTGAAGGATGGAGTGGCATGGAGTGCATAAGTATTAGTTCGTGGAATGAGACCTTCAAAAGCGTAGGTACAATGCCAGGGTAGCTTGAACTATTATTGGTGATAGAATGATAAACTTTACAAGTTTCATTCAACCACAGTACTTTACCTATGTAAATTCGTAGATTATCGATATATATCGATATATCGACGAAAAATATATCGATATATATCGGTTTTCGATATATCGCAACATCCCTATTATCTACGTATTATTCTAAACAATGTGAGTACAATTGTCATCACAAACAACAATAACATCCACAACATTATTACGAACAACATGAATACAACAATTATTACTAAACAAGAGTGTAACATTATTATAATCTTCATCAACTGAATTATATCATCATCAGGATTTTCATCATGGTTTTGGTGAAATTATTGCCTCGTTGGAGAGATGGATGAGGGGAATGAGAAAGGTTGGATGTGGCATGGAACATACGCTCGGACAGTAATCACAAGAACAAATAGGCCAAGTGGAAAATATTTCGAGGACGAGGATATGTGAGGGAGGAGAAAAAAGAGATGGAGAAAGAGATAGAACAGATGAAGAAGGAGAAGCAAGAGACGAATGACCAGGAGGAAGAAGTAAAGGAGGAGACGGAGAAGAGAGACATGGAGGAGAAGGAAAAGAGGAAGAAGAAGGAAGAGGTGGAGAAGGAGTAGATGAAGGAGGAGGATGAAGAGATTATGAAAAAGATGAAGGAGGACTAAGAAAGATACGAGAAAAGGGGAACGTTGTGGAATATGAAGGAAGAGAATGAAGAGATAATAAATGCTACAAGAGGAGAAAAGAGAAATTAGTCTGTTTTAGGACGAGTAGGGGGTGCAATGAATAAAATTATATGTTGCTTTCTGTTCAAATGTACGATTATTGAACGTCTACCTTACCCCTACGATTTGAAAAACGCTTTTTCAAACGATACATAAATATCATTTAGTAATGAATGTATTTATTTACAAAGTGTCCCTGATGAATTCGATATAGGTTGTACATACCACACTGAGATTTTTCATAGGGAGAGGAGGTTTAGGGGAGAAATAGAGTTATACGGGTTTAATACATTAATTTATTGGATACTAATGATGTTTGATATTTTAGTTGACTGCTTCCACTTTTGGATATACAATTATACACGTAGCTATAGTTACCCATTTGCACAATATTATTAGGTATTACAAACAACATGACATTTTGAATCTGACGATATGGCTGAAACTTTGGATTTAGGCTCTAGGGACCTCAAAACGTGTTTTGGCACTAAAATCTGACCATCGAAAATTTGACCCGATTACATTACTTTCCTTCCTATAGGATAAGGAAAGTAAAAATTGAACAGAAAACAAGTAGGTATACATTCATATAGACACCACGTCATTTTGATCTGAAGTCTGAATACAAGCAGACATAGAAGCATAATCAAAGAGATGTTGAGAAAGATACACAGAAAGAAAATTGATTTACTGGATTGAAAAATATCAACGTAGTGTACACACTGTACGCGTATGGCTGATAAAATACATATTTCTTCGCCCTACCAGCACCAAGCTAAAGCTGCAACAACGTGTGATAAAAGTCCCCCAAGTTCGGGCCTGGATATTGTGGAAAGTCATGTGAACGTTCTCCCCAGAGACTGCACAGAGATCCAGAGCAATAACACATTCATCAGGAACGTTGTCATATGTCACAGGCCATGCACCAATGTGTCCTGTCACACCAACAACATTAACAATATCATCCATGATAAACAACACTAACACAATTATCAGACAACAGAAACAAATGCAACATTATTATGAACAGAAACAGCATGATTATCTACGTATTATTCTAAACAATGTGAGTACAATTGTCATCACAAACAACAATAACATCCACAACATTATTACGAACAACATGAAAACAACAATTATTACTAAACAAAAGTGTAACATTATTATAATCTTCATCAACTGAATTATATCATCATCAGGATTTTCATCATGGTTTGGTGAAATTATTGCCTCGTTGGAGAGATGGATGAGGGGAATGAGAAAGGTTGGATGTGGCATGGAACATACGCTCGGACAGTAATCACAAGAACAAATAGGCCAAGTGGAAAATATTTCAACGATGAGGATATGTGAGGGAGGAGAAAAAAGAGATTGAGGAGGAGATGGAACAGATGAAGAAGGAGAAGCAAGAGACGAATGACCAAGAGGAAGAAGTAAAGGAGGAGACGGAGAAGAGAGATATGGAGGAGAAGGAAAAGAGGAAGAAGAAGGAAGAGGTGGAGAAGGAGTAGATGAAGGAGGAGGATGAAGAGATTATAAAAAAGATGAAGGAGGACTAAGAAAGATACGAGAAAAGGGGAACTTTGTGGAAGATGAAGGAAGAGATAATAAATGCTACAAGAGGAGAAAAGAGAAATTAGTCTGTTTTAGGACGAGTAGGGGGTGCAATGAATTATATGTTGCTTTCTGTTCAAATGTACGATTATTGAACGTCTACCTTACCCCTACGATTTGAAAAACGCTTTTTCAAACGATACATAAATATCATTTAGTAATGAATGTATTTATTTACAATGTGTCCCTGATGAATTCGATATAGGTAGTACATACCATACTGAGATTTTTCATAGGGAGAGGAGGTTTAGGGGAGAAATAGAGTTATACGGGTTTAATACACTAATTTATTGGATACTAATGATGTTTGATATTTTAGTTGACTGCTTGTGCTGTGAGCTCTACAGTTAGGTATATACATACGTGTCTATATTACCCATTTGCACAATATTATTAGATTATTTCCAAAAACCCGTCATTTGAAATCTGACGATATTTACAACACAAACTTCTGTTTGTACTGTAGTGAATAATAAAATTAGGAAGTGAAATATTCTGTTATATCATTTATCACAATTATGTCTGCCAGTAATGTCATCTTCTTCAATACTGACAGACATTCCATCGGGAAATTCCTCAGGAACGAAGACACAGCCAAAAAAATACAAGAAAGGTTACCCTCACTTCTTCCTAGGAAGTAAGAAATTAAAAATTCCTCAATAACAAAAGTTACGTCTCCCCGGTAAGTAATATCAGCAAGAAAGTAGAAAGTGCATAGAAACGAGACGTAATTTCCATCGTTCTAACTGGAAGGTAACATACAAATTATCAACGTTCTGACGATATTAGGAAGTAAAATATTCAAGTGTACGATATTTACCACATTTACCATTTTGACTGCTAGCAACATCATCTCCTTCAATGCTGACAATCAAGAATTCCTCAGGAACGAAGACACAGTCAAAAAACACACGAAAGTTTACCCTCACTTCTTCCTAGGAAGTAAGAAATTCAAAATTCCTCAATAACAAAAGTTACGTCTCCTCGGTAAGTAATATCAGCAAGAAAGTAGTAAGTGCATAGAAACAAGACGTAATTTCCCTCGTTCTAACTGGAAGGTAACATACAAATTATCAACGTACAACATACATGATACCTTCACCCAGTTTATAACGTACGTAGATATAACGTACCTTACAGATATAACGAAAGCAAAGTCTCGCAAGCAGGGAAGGTAGAGATTGCGTGATACTTCAGAATTCATTTAGTGAAATACAGAATGTACGTTATTATTTCAAAATTTCGCCATAAAACATCGTGTTTTACTCGCTTTTACCTCCTTTTCTTCCTGTTCCTCCTCCTCTTCCTCCTTTCTCCCTTCACTTCCTCCTCCAATTTCTGTCACTTAATCTTCCTGTGTCAGACATAACGCGGAAATCTAGGAATATATGGAGATGCATGGTGGAGATAGTTATGAAGAAGAGCATTAGAGTAAACAAAACAATCTTATGTTCTGCATGAAGTACGTGATGTATCAAGGTGTTTTTGGGAGCTCTGAGGAAATCTTCTATAACATTATTTTCAAGGGGGAAAGACGATAGTAAAGTCTGCAAAAGATAAAATTGTAATGCTAAGAAACATGGAGGTAGATAGGTGTAGAGAGAATCCCTGAGCAAACAGGGGTAAAGGTTCGCCTCAGGTCAAACCTCTGGATCTTATAAATTCTGGACCTAAGACATTAGATTTTATCATTCTGGTTATTTCAAGGGGGGAAGACGATAGTAAAGTCTGCAAAAGATAAAATTGTAATGCTAAGAAACATGGAGGTAGATAGGTGTAGAGAGAATCTCTGAGCAAACAGGGGTAAAGGTTCGCCTCAGGTCATAAACCTCTGGATCTTATAAATTCTGGACCTAAGACATTAAGGAGCGCGGTAGCGCTCCGCCCCGCCAAGTCAACAAAGTTTGACCGTTAGATTTTATCATTCTGGTTAGAGGAATTAAAGATTTACCCATTTTTCAACATTTAACCCTGGGAACCCTATATTAATAGTTCGACATCAGACACTTTGACCGATTTCCTAGTTTTGAAAATTCGGTCAATTTCCAATACTTTCTCATTACCTTATAGGTATTTCCTGCCTTCTAGTAATAGAAAGTCAGGGAGAGATCCCAGATGACACGAATATTGTGGTGAAAGGGTTTTATGACGAGTAAAAGTTCCCTAAAAATGGGGGTAGGTATTTCCTGCCTTCTAGTAATAGAAAGTCAGGGAGAGATCCCAGATGACACGAATATTGTGGTGAAAGGGTTTTATGACGAGTATTTTCATCTTTTCGACCTTCCGCGCGGTGACGATTTCGACCACAATTCTCTTCATCAGATTTCGAGGTTGCCTTTTGATTGGACAAATTTGATTCGAGTCACGAAACCAATATTTGCGGTCATCAAACCTGCGGTGAAAGATGTTCTGAGAAATTTGAGATTTTGTGGTGTGACGTGGTGTGGGAGGAAAATGGAAATTTTCGTTTCGTTTGTTCTTTCGCTCTTTTATTATTTGTTGTTCCCTAAATAAGGAGAATATTGAACCATAAGCAGTATTGATAGGAACAAAAGTTACAGTTGTATGACTCTGGCTGTGACGGCTCTAAGTCCGTATCAAAGAGGAAGGTCGTGCGTAGATCTACCAATTCGATTACAAAACACTCCCTTGTTCGAAAGCAGGTCAGGATGCATTACAGCTACCGAACATAGTACACAGTGGAAGGGGACTGTAGATCCGGTGTATGAGTAATCGATAAGGCCTTAGCCAGGAGTAAGTAAATAATCCGTATGGTAAGTATAGGTAAAGCTCACAGCTATACCTTGGTAGCTCCTATAGTCAGTGACACAATGCCTAGGTTCTATACAAACTAAAACTTACCCTTAGTGAAGTCCTCCTTTACATTGATAATGCCATTGCTTTCTACAGTGCGAGCTTTCTTGCCTGAAACAGAACCAAAAGAATCATCCATTATAGAATTAATAATTTTGAACAAAGGATGCAAGTTCCAAGTTTTACTGCCACTGTCTTCGACGAGATTTTGTGGTGTGACGTGGTGTGGGAGGAAAATGGAAATATTCGTTTCGTTTGTTCTTTCGCTCTTTTATTATTTGTTGTTCCCTAAATAAGGAGAATATTGAACTATAAGCAGTATTGATAGGAACAAAAGTTACAGTTGTATGACTCTGCCTGTGACGGCTCTAAGTCCGTATCAAAGAGGAAGGTCGTGCGTAGATCTACCAATTGGATTACAAAACACTCCCTTGTTCGAAAGCAGGTCAGGATGCATTACAGCTACCGAACATATAGTACACAGTGGAAGGGGACTGTAGACCCGGTGTATGGGTAATCGATAAGGCCTTATATCCAGGAGTAAGTAAATAATCCGTATGGTAAGTATAGGTATACCTCACAGCTATACCTTGGTAGCTCCTATAGTCAGTGATACAATGCCTAGGTTCTACAAACTAAAACTCACCCTTAGTGAAGTCCTCCTTTACATTGATAATGCCATTGCTTTCTACAGTGCGAGCTTTCTTGCCTGAAACAGAACCAAAAGAATCATCCATTAGAATTAATAATTTTGAACAAAGGATGCAAGTTCCAAGTTTTACTGCCACTGTCTTCGACGGTCTTGCAGGTAAATAACATATTCATCATCTAGGTACTTCGCCTTTTCCCATGTTGGCGTTTTTAGTCGGTCCACCTATCTATACACCATTGGTAACTGTCTTCGACGGTCTTGCATTTACTTTGTCTGTTTCTTTTGCGATAACTCTCGGACGGTTTGTGCTATTTTGATTTAATACCTACGACAGAAAAGTATTAATACGGCGTGAACGACCTGGTATTTCAGAGTTAATGCGCTCATTGGAAAAAAAAAGAAAAGTCTGCTGTCATCACTTGTCCACTGAAGAGGAGTATCTTCGGAAAGAGATCCGCTACTCCAACCACGTCAAGATAATAATATGAAAGTTCAAATTTTTAATCGAATTTCTTTCATTTCAAAAATGTTGCGTCTTCGACGGTCTTGCATTTACTTTGTCTGTTTCTTTTGCGATAACTCTCGGACGGTTTGTGCTATTTTGATTTAATACCTACGCCAGAAAAGTATTAATACGGCGTGAACGAACTGGTATTTCAGAGTTAATGCGCTCATTGAAAAAAAAGTATTAATATTATTATTCGATCAATGCTATTCTGTTCAATTTTGGAGTCGATCAGGCCCTCTGAGGGCCTCGACTCTTTTTCTGAGTGAGTTCTATAGTTTACAGAACCACTAGTAAAACTAGAGTCTGTTGTCATCACTTGGTCCACTGAAGAGGGGTATCTTCGGAAAGAGGAAATAACACTAATTACAAATGATGGCAATCTGAAAACTATTCTTCTTCGAGATAGAGAGACGATGAAAAAGTTACCAACAAACTGAAACTAAATAAGAGTAAGAAGAATCACAAAACAAGCAGGAACAGGTAACGAGCTTTTTTTACCTTCTATTTACATCAGGAGAAAATAATAAATAAGAAATAATACAAGTAAAAAAATAAAAAGAAAAAATATAGGAACAAGAACCAGATTGGAAAAGCGGAGATATTATCAGAAGAAATTGCTGATACTTTTCTGAACGAACGTAAATAATAAATATCGCGGAGGGAATATTACCTCCCTCTGGCCCTCAATTTCTCCCTCCCAATCTCCCCCCTCCTTCGAAACCTTCTCCTCAAAAGAAAACTATGAGGAGGGAGATATTTCAATAAAATTGCCTTTTTTAGTCCGTCCTTCCTTTATTATTACAATAGTAATAAAAAGGTATAAGGTTTTTTTTTTTTTTTCACATTTTCTCACACAAAATAATGAGCTCTGATCTTGAAATTTGTCGCGACGACCTATGAACTCAAAGCGAGTAAGTTTTAGATAACACTTCAGTCGATCATTTAAGCCCGGTTTTAGCGTTACCTATGTTAAGCTACGCCGAGGAAGGCCAATAAATGGGTGGGTGGCTTAAAGTTAATTGGGTAATTGTATTTTTTTTTTTTTTTTCACATTTTCTCACACAAAATAATGAGCTCTGATCTTGAAATTTGTCGCGACGACCTATGAACTCAAAGCGAGTAAGTTTTAGATAACACTTCAGTCGATCATTTAAGACCGGTTTTAGCGTTATCTATGTTAAGCTACGCCGAGCAAGGCCAATAAATGGATGGGTGACTTAAAGTTAATTGAGTAATTGTGGGATTTTTTTTTCACATTTTCTCACACAATTGAGCTCTGATCTTGAAATTTGTCGCGACGACCTATGAACTCAAAGCGAGAAAGTTTTAGATAACACTTCAGTCGATCATTTAAGACCGGTTTTAGCGTTACCTATGTTAAGCTACGCCGAGGAAGGCCAATAAATGGACGGGTGCCTTAAACATTATATTGGAAATAAAGGGAGAACGGGCTCTAGTCTTGATTTTAAATCAATCCATGAAAGTAAAATTAAAAAATCAAATCAAGAATGATAATAAACTGAATATTAAACAAATTAGGTAGGTACATAGGTATTCTTTAACCACGATCGAATAAACTACGGGCTAAAAAATTCCCGGAGGGACGGACCCAGCTTGTTCCCTCTCTTTTCTTTCTTTTCCCCCATTTCACTTTGGTTTTTCCCGCAGCCCTCCTTGGTTCCCTTTTCTTCGATTCCATTCCTTTTTCTCAACCCCTGTCCTTCCCTCTTTTATTTTCTTTCTCTTCCCTTGCATTTTCTCTTCTACTTCCCTCTACTATTGCTATTTTTCCATCTCTAGTTGTTCTGTTTATTCAAATTTTAATTTCGTCCTCCTACGTATGCGTGTACCTAACGTACCCAAGTTCTCCTGCCTGTTTCTTTGCGAGAAATGAGGAAAAGTTCTTTCCAATAATGTACGACTATAGCGTATAGCGAAACATAGGTACATTATACCTAGTTGTGTACTTGCATTGTTGATAAGACTTGCGATTTGCTCATTACCGAGATTACCATGGCTGTTTTTCTTCTGAATCTATTGTTATGGAACATTGATTGATTTCTTCGTAGTTTACGAGTATTTCCTTTTTGAATAAGATATAAAAAAGTCCCATTTTTCTGTTGTCGTTCCTGGTTGTTATTTTTGAAAGTTAATTTTTCCAAAGTAATGGAAAGCAGTTTTATGCATTTGTGGAAATCGGATGTAACGGATGTTCATGATCTGAAACAATCCAAAGATTCTTGTTCTTGTTGAAAGTCTTGTTGGGTTCTTGTTGAAATTGTTGGGTTCGGAGCATGCTTGGAGACTATCGCCTCTGTTCAGACTGTTGAGAGAAATTTTTTGAACCCCTGGGTAAAAAAAAAAAAAAAAAAAAAAAATGGACAAAAAAGTAAAAACCCTGATGACATTCTTCTACATCCGACCCAATGTTATTTCCACACAAATCTTCTGGTTTCCTGTATCTACGATATTCGTTGTCTTGTCGCGATACGCTTAATTGTTATTTGGCTTCGAGATGAAAACAATAAAATCTGAGAGAAGTAAAAAGTTCCGTTTTATTTGTAGAAAAAACGACGAAATCTTCATTTCCTGTAGAATGGCGTCTTTTAGATGTGACAATGGAGTCTGAGCTTCATCCTATAATCTCCAATCTCCATTCAAACTTATTGCCGAAACTGGGATTGCTTGGTTAGCTTCTGTATGATTTCGTTTAAAATCCGCAAAAGTGATTTTCCTTGAAACCCGCACAGTTGCATCGGTGTTCCTCAAAATTATTCACACCAACTAGGCGTGATCCTCTTTTGGGAGCGTCACAAGCTTTTATAAGATCACGCTGCTTGGGGATGCACGCTCAAGCGTATGAGGTATGCGAGAATCTGATCCAAATAAATCTAGTGAACTCTAAACTTCGCCCACTCTAAACTTCTGCGGAAGCCTGTATGATGACATCAAACGAAACATCTCGTCTGACCCTATTACCCTGAGTTCCCCAGAAATCAGAAGACACAGACGAGGTGAGCTGGTGGAAAACCTGAGACGTGAATAAATTGGCCTAGGAGTCAACTCCAAGTTAATTAAAAGGGACCAAGTCTTGTGTGTCTTCACGAACGTCAGCCATAAAAACAGTAACCTGAGCACTTTTACCCCTCCTCACTTGACGTCCTTCTGTCTTCTAAATCCCTTTCTCTGAAGTCTTCCATACCCTTGCCTCTTCTCCTCAATTTCAGAGATACTTCTCATCCACCTGAGATTGTCTGCAACTCTGCACTATAAAAGGTTATGAGGCTGTTCCATTCTGGGTCAGTGAGGAGAGGTGATGAAACTTTAGCTTAACCTGACCTGAGAAGAAGCTACATCGGGGTGCTAATTATGAAATGGTCGTTTTAGAAATTTTTGCAGCAGGCAGACATTATAAAATCCAAGTCTCTGACTTCCAAGCTTTGAATATTCTTTGTGATGGATTCCGCATTTAATGGAGTCTGTTTGGGTTCTTACACTTTTGCAATTTTCTCGATCCCGATTAGGGTATCGAAATTTTTGCAGCAGGCAGACATTATAAAATCCAAGTCTTTGACTTCCAAGCTTTGAATATTCTTTGTGATGGATTCCGCATTTAATAGAGTCTGTTTGGGTTCTTACACTTTTGCAATTTTCTCGATCCCGATTAGGGTATTCTGTGAACTTGTATATGTTTTACATACTTACCCATGAGATGTAACTGTTCTTAGGTACACAGTACCTATAACACATAGCTATCAGAGTAATTTATATTATTCTGTTTTTTAAAAAGTACATTTTTCCTCCACACCTCTCTCTAAGCTTTTGCCCCTAGGTGTATTTCGTACACGCTTCTACATTCTGCTTATATGAGGGAAAACACTACAACAATGCTCTGTCATAAAACTGGATAAACGAGGCACGCTGAAGACGGCACCCGAGTTAAGCATAAAATATTATTTTATTAATATTCATAACATCTTCACCAGATTACATTGGGGTTATACGAAAACCCCACCAGCTTCCCACATAATCTCAGCGCCTCATCCTAAACACTACATCTCTTGTTTCCTACCCTACATTTCCTACCCTCATTCCTTATTCCGCTAATGCAAGTCAAAACTTGAGAAAAAATTTGTTCTAAAAAAATCTTAACCCAAAAAAATAAAGTGTGAAGTAAATTTTTCCTACCCTACATTTCCTACCCTCATTCCTTATTCCGCTAATGCAAGTCAAAACTTGAGAAAAAATTTGTTCTAAAAAAATCTTAACCCCCCAAAAAAAATAAAGTGTGAAGTAAATTTTCATCTTCCTCCTCCGTATTTAGATAAAAATTGAAACTTTTTTCTGTGGTGATATTTTTTCTCTCCGCGAACACACAAAATCCCCAGACAATTTTTCCGTTTCCTTGAAAATTAAGAAAAAATATTTAAAAGTTCACAATTTTGAGTTTCTGAATTATTTTTTCGATCCTCATCCCACCTCTCGAGATAAACTTTTTATTCGAAATATTTATCTTTAGTTTAGAACTTTAAACTTTTCTATAGATAGATGGAGAACTTTAAAGAAACTTTGTGTTAGGTATGTACATCACTCTGATAATATTTTCTATGAAAGTTATAAAAATCTTACATTCAAAACTAGTTCAATATCTTCAAACTAGGTATGTGTAAAGATAAAGACCTTCTGGTGAATCTTGTGCAGAATATTTTTCATGGACACCATTGACGAACATTGATTGACTAAAGGTGGATTTCCACCAACGCGACCTCTGTCGTGCGACAAAATCGCGCGACATTGTCGCGCGACGTCACCTGTTTTCACTTGCAACATTTGTCGCGCGATGTGACCTGTTAAAAATTAAAGCACTCCCACTCATAATAAGGAACAAACTAAAATGAAGAGTCGCGCGACACGTTTCCACTGGCATTGCTACGCGACATTCCTTTGATCCGGACCGACTTTCATCGGATAGAAGTCGCATGGTCGCACGACTTTTTTTCGTGTCGCGCGACACGTTTCCACTAAGCGATTTTTGCCGCGCGACAGGGTCGCGCGGCAAAAGTCGCGTTGGTGGAAATCCACCTTAAGGCTTCATTCGAAAGTCACTGATTGTCTTCATTAATGGAATTTATGCGTGCATTAGTGTTTGTCAAGCACCGGTCTGACGAGATTTGATGTGTTTTAGAGACACTCCTTTTTTGTGGATAATCTCCAAAGCATAAATTTGAATTATTTTTCTTTTCTAAAGTTGAGGGGGTTAGAAGGGTCACTAAGGAGTAAGAATAACTAAAAATTTCACGATTCTAAGCAATGTACAGACAAATCTACAATTTTATTTATATAGATGACCCAAGTATAAATATCGCCCGGAGGGATATACCTATTCTTTCTCACAAAATATATCCCTGCAGGAAGAGAGGTAGATATCTCCAAAGAAAAGAGAAGGGATAGCTTTGCTTTCCATCTGAAAAGTCGACATGGTGTTAGAGTTAAAGGACATGGCATTTCTCACTCAACATTGTTCTTGAAAATAGTAACTACCTATCCGCCGTATCTATAAAGATACTAGTAAGTAAGTGGGAAGTGAGTCTATTTGGTTCATATTTTATCAAGTCACTATCCATGTCCAACATCTACGATCTAGTATGTATGAGATATTGTCTGTAGTACTTTCGAAGAAATATATCATAATCTATTTTACAAGAATATCTATTGTTGAATGAAATCTTTGGGGAGTAATCCAGTCCAGCAATCTCGTCCACTGACCCTAAAATAAACAATTTACAATGAGAAGACCAAGAAGGAGAAGAAAGGAATTGTTATTCCTTCCAGATTCCATTCTACATAAGAAGGAAGCAATAAAGAAGTGATGATGAATTCCTTTCAATGAAGAATTGTTATTTATTCATATTGGCGAATCTCCATATTGGAAATTGTCCAAAGGAAAATGAGATGAAATAATATCGGAGTCCAGTAGAGAAATTTATTTTTTGATTTGAGGTGTGTTAGGTATGTACATCACTCTGATAATATTTTCTATGAAAGTTATAAAAATCTTACATTCAAAACTAGTTCAATATCTTCAAACTATGTGTAAAGATGTGAATCTTGTGCAGAACTATGTGTAAAGATGTGAATCTTGTGCAGAATATTTTTCATGGACACCATTGACGAACATTGATTGACACAGATCTACTCAAAAGTTGACAGAGTAGATAAAAGAAAGGTAGCACAGCCAGTAGTGTAGTGAACTCTAGCACTCAGAAGAGGGTAACTATATGTATAAGACACTCGATTAGTATTAGTTGAACTACGCTAAATAAGACACAATCCATTTCTCGTCTTGTCGTGCATCACTACAGTTGATGGCCCAAAGGGAGTCAAAATTGTGCACCGAAATTATTATGTGCTGAAGGTGTGTCCCACATTTCAGCAGTTCAGCGCTCGCATCAAAAACAGATTATTCAATACAGATATCGTCGAAATCTCGTCCACTGACCCTAAAATAAACAATTTACAATGAGAAGAGAAAGAAGGAGAAGAAAGGAATTGTTATTCCTTCCAGATTCCATTCTACATAAGAAGGAAGCAATAAAGAAGTGATGATGAATTCCTTTCAATGAAGAATTGTTATTTATTCATATTGGCGAATCTCCATATTGGAAATTGTCCAAAGGAAAATGAGATGAAATAATATCGGAGTCCAGTAGAGAAATTTATTTTTTGATTTGAGGTGAACCCTCCATATTGGAAATTGTCCAAAGGAAAATGAGATGAAATAATATCGGAGTCCAGTAGAGAAATTTATTTTTTGATTTGAGGTGAATGGCGAATGTGGGGTTGAAGATACCCATGAAGAAAACTTGCGAAGCTACAATGAACTCTGATTTTGTAACTTTTTCTTCGACTCATTCTAAATATATACATGTTGTAAGTAATATTTACTAGTGTGTTTTACGAAAATGCGATTTTATTCATCTACATATTCGTAGTCTCCACTTTGGATCTCAAATGTTGTCAAAATTTAAATGATTCGATTAGCGAAGGAACTTCCTCTCGTGCTACATATTCAATTTGGACCCATGCTGGTTCTAGATTTACCTATTAGAATTTTCAGCTTTGAATTTCAGAATTTTCACTCTTCACCAATCAAAATTAAATAAACATAACAGATCTCTACGAAGACTATTAGAATAAACGATGAAGAATATTAGAACAAACAAGCTTTTAATACGAAGGCAAAAATTACACCAGGTACCAATGGGACAGTGTTTCAGTGTTTGTATTAATAAGTCATGACAGGTTATTATTGGGGAATGGGATGGATTATAATGGTAAGAGGGTCTTTGTACATGGGAGCTTTTATCATAAAATGAGGACATATCTAATGAACACGAGGTGTGAAATAATGGGAAAGGGGTGAAACATAATAGGATTGTACTCTTCTTGCTTTGTTATTTTGGTCACCATTTTGTTGTGGCGTTATGAAATTTAATTAATGGCAAAACCTGTGATGATGAATTGATTTTTAATCGCAGCACGCGAAAACATGGTGGGTATATAAGTTCATGTTGGCATAAAAAGATCCACTTTATTAGTTTATTCTTAGGAATGGTTTCTATTTTTGGAAACATTTGCGTCAGAAACAAATGTCAGGCTGTTATTTTGGTCACCATTTTGTTGTGGCGTTATGAAATTTAATTAATGGCAAAACCTGTGATGATGAATTGATTTTTAATCGCAGCATGCGTAAATATGGTGGGCATATAGGTTCATGTTGGCATAAAAAGATCCACTTAATTACCTAGTTTATTCTAAGGAATGGTTTCTATTTTTGGAAACATTTGCGTCAGAAACAAATGTCAGGTTTAAAAAAGATTGGTTAACTGCTGAAGGATGACAATATTAAACGCCCACCCCATTTTGAAATTGAAAAAGGCAAAAATGAAGAACAGAGAACGAAAATGGGTTCTCATAAAACCAGAGTCAAATGAATAACTATCTGATGTGTTTTAGAAGAAAATTCCCACCTCATTTTGTACGTCTTAACATTTTCATACAAAGAACTTTCCATTTTTATTCAATCGTAAAAAAAAGTTATTCAGCAAAATATTCGCATGCAGAAGTACAAAATAAATCCGGTTGGTTATCAATCAAAGATTCTGATGATACCAAAGAAAAGAATCCCATCTTCAATACTTCTTTCAATTTAAAACTATGGATGCTCCTCGTATTAAAGCCTAATACATGAACTATCGAAGGTACGTATCACCATATAAGTTGTATGGCCGTGGTTAATATCTCAACGGGTGACCGTCTCGTCTGTCGTCTGGAACATCATGTGCTGCAGGCTATTTCACGGTGCACCTGACTTTAAGGTCGCGCGACACGTTTCCACTATGCGATTTTTATCGCGCGACTCTGTCGCGCGGCAAAAATCGCGTTGGTGGAAATCCACCTTAAGACAACAATGACCATGATCGCAGCAATGGCATCAAAAACAAGCAACTAAGCAAAAACCTACAATACCTGAAGGACAGACAAAAATAAGGAAAATGCCAATAAAACTAAAAGAGTATATTCAACATACTCCAATGTTCTACACATACTTAGAAATGACCCAAGTATAAATATCGCCCGGAGGGATATATTCTTTCTCACAAAATATATCCCTGCAGGAAGAGAGGTAAATATCTCCAATTTTCTTTCATCTCAACAGCCCCTTGTAAGCTTCAGCATAATTCCTTATGCTTAATGTGCTTTGAATACCAAAGTTAGTTATAATCTTGTAACGTTCTGCTACCAAACAGATAAAAAGAAAGAAAAAGTAAGAACCTACTTCACGTTGAAAGATCAAGATGCCTACAAAAACATTTTGTTTGGCACAAGGAAAACTCGAGAATTTGTTTCATCGTTATTGTTACTATGTCTTTCTTTTTTCCTACCATCTTCTTCCCCTTTTTTTAATGACATAAAATATTTGTTTGTTTTGTATAGAATTAGCGAGAAGAATAGGAGAAAAGAAAGAAAAGATACTTAGAGAAGTAATTTGCTTTCCATCTGAAAAGTCGACATGGTGTTAGAGTTAAAGGACATGGCATTTCTCACTCAACATTGTTCTTGAAAATAGTAACTATCCGCCGTATCTATAAAGATACTTGTAAGTAATGTTTGGCAACTCATGATGATCTTCATATAATAGTGGGAAGTGAGTCTAGGTTTGGCACAAGGAAAACTTGAGAATTTGTTTCATCGTTATTGTTACCATGTCTTTCTTTTTTCCTACCATCTTCTTCCCTTTTTTTTAATGACATAAAATATTTGTTTGTTTTGTATAGAATTAGCGAGAAGAATAGGAGAAAAGAAAGAAAACGAGAGAAGAGAAAAAAATCTTGAAATTTATTTCGTTATCCTATTTTATTTATTGTCAAGGGGGAAAACCCAAGCAGCACACATACACAGAAGTGAATCAGCACAGAGGTAGAGTCTGAAGCAGCACGGAGGAGACTGAGGCAGCATGTGGATTGGGAAACACATTAAACTGAGTAGATGTAAAGATTTGTAACGAATTTGGAATGTAAAATGTATTAGTGGAATATTACTTGGCTCTTTCACTCCTCTTGGATACTAACGGGTCGCTTCTATACCTCAGTTTTAGAAGTTTTTAAAGTACGCCTACATTACTTAAAGTGCGCCTACATTACAGTCGACAAAATGTCGACCGATATCGACTGGAACTCATATACAGACTGATGATAAATAAAATGGAAACCAACTCAAGGGAAGTACATACCTCATGATCCGGTGAGGAATATCTTCGGTAGTCTTTGTTCGACAGTACAAACTAAGTTAACTAGATTTAAACACGGTACACACACTACGGTTTGCCTGCAGACTTATCACCCATCTTGTTCTCACAACCTTGTCTTTCCACAGATTGTATGTACATATTCTTCGGTAGTCTTTGTTCGACAGTACAAACTAAGTTAACTAGATTTAAACACGGTACACACACTACGGTTTGCCTGCAGACTTATCATTATCACCCAACTACCCAACTTGTTCTCACAACCTTGTCTTTGCACAGATTGTATGTACATAACTCACAACCTTGTCTTTCCACAGATTGTATGTACATATGCACGACAATTTTGCGCAGACTTCCTGTCTGAAACTTGCCGTACACATGTGCCATTTCCCGAAAGACCAAGTAGTGGGACTGAAACCAAGTCTGCGAAAAATTCGTAGCATGTGTACCGGACTTTCAACCCAGTCAGAGGAATGAAAGGGGCAGATATTTAACGTTATTTCGTTGTTTGCTACGGATTTCGTTATTTATGATTCGTTTAGGTATCTTTATAATTCAAGTAAGGTACATTTTACACATTATATTCCACAGAAATCCTCTGTGCTTATGGATGTACATAAATATGTAATTTGTAGATCCATTTGTAAGTCATTAGATTCTGATTTGGCAGCCAAAATTTTTTCGAAAGATAGAAAAATGGGGATTACATTTTTTTTGTTTGTTTTATATTTAGTTTCAGATTTAGGTTTTCTCAAGTTTCTCCCTCTTTGTTTCTATTTCTCTCTCTCTCTCTCTTCCTCCCTCCCTCTTTATCTCTATCTCTTTTCCTTTTAGTATAATACCTACTAGAAAGTTCTTCGTTTTCCTGCATGCCATCTAGGTAGTCATTATTTGACAAATAAATCTCCAAATTAAGATACAAAATATTTTAATCAAGGTGACATCATGGGGAAGTAAAGAAGTACTAAGATTGAAATAGATTTTCCTCAAATTTAACACCCATTCTTCTTGTTCAATCTCATCTACGTAATGTGTTCTATCATCTCATCAAAGCATACATAGGTTAATATCACGGCAAAGGAAGGTACAGGTTGATATCAAGGCATATTATCAAACAAGTTGAGCCTGAAAGTTAGCTATTGATTATGTAAATGATGTCTTTCCTATGTGATATACCCGCAGGGTCTAGGTCCCAGCACCATGTAAAGTATATTGAGTTGCCTAGTGTATATACATAGGTATATCAATCAGGGATTTCAGGGAATCAAGGTAAGGAAAAAGATATAGGTACATGGTTTACCAGTGACGGCTCGTGGTGAGTACCTATTTATCAGAAACTAAAAATCAAATCTGTCATCTGTAGGTGTGATAGTCGCATCTACCAATAAAATTGAAAAGTTCACTGGATACAAGAAACAAGCTGAAAAATTCTTAGCACATTACCTGAGGTCTGAGGTAAATAAGGAATGGAATTGAAATCTGAATTGTGAGTTTTGACCCACACTAAATGAAGGTACAGTCTGACGATATTGTGATGATAGTTGTGGGGCAAGCCCTCAATTTCCTTAAATGCACAGGGCCCTTGATTTGGAAGAAAGAATGAACTTGTGATTGCTAAGTGTCTCTGATTTTTCACCCACCTTCACTGTTTTCTACAAATGCTTGGAATAGCCGAAGGCTAAGGACTTTTCCTTTCCTGGTTCTCAAACTTTTGCTGCTTCTCAAATCCAGAAATACAACGAACGTGGGTTTCTCTTGTATCTATTGTGTTCATGATCTTGTTTGTGCTGAATTATGCACATGATGTCAGAGGGGTTTCGGACTTTTCGGATGCATCAGCGAACGTTGGAGTCAAATAAAGTTGAAGCACCAGTCACCATCACCAAGAGAACAAGGAAGTTGAACAACATTGAGTAGTGGTGATTAACAGCCGTTCGTTGGTGGGACGATGTTTTAATGATACATTGGGATGTACTTATCCTCTTGAGGACGGAATCACTCCTTATTAATAATAAGGAGTTTAAAAAGGAGCAGAGTTTAAAATTCAGCGAGTCAGAAAGAGGCTGAGAAATTGAGTGAGAGAACGCATATATAGGAGAGAAATGGGAAGAGGAAGGGAAAGAGAGACAGGGAGAGAGAGATGAGTAAGAGATATAGAAAAGGGAAGAGGTAGGGAAAGAGAGGTAAGAGAAATAGAAACCGAAAGAGGGAAGGAAAGAGAGAACGAATAGGAAAGAAAGACGAAGAGGAAGGGAGGGAGAGATAGAAAAGGGGAAAGAAGATAGGGAGGGAAAGTTTAATATCAAGTTCTTTGCGGAGAAAGAAGACCAGCAGCTTATAAAGCCTTAAGGAAGTAAAGTATGTGTACCTTTCGTTCTTGATGTGACAAAAGAAAGAAGACCAGCAGCTTATAAAGCCTTAAGGAAGTAAAGTATGTGTACCTTTCGTTCTTGATGTGACAAATGTCTACACAATAAACATAGCAAGGTTCTCTCGAAAGAAGAACAAATTAAGGTTTTTCTCCATCTCCAAAGAGGAAGAGTTTCTATCCGCCTGTTGTTAAAACAAAATGGTGACCTTTTTTCCAAGAAAGAAGACCAGCAGCTTATAAAGCCTTAAGGAAGTAAAGTATGTGTACCTTTCGTTCTTGATGTGACAAATGTCTACACAATAAATATAGCAAGGTTCTCTCCAAAGAAGAACAAATTAAGGTTTTTCTCCATCTCCAAAGTTTCTATCCACCTGTTGTTAAAACAAAATGGTGACCTTTTTTCCATCCTCAAAGAGATTTCCATGCGGAATCAGAGTAAGGTTCTCTCTAAAGAGGAACAGAGAAGGTTAGGTTTCCAGCTCCAAAAGAGGAAGAGCGGTTTCCACCTCCAAAGAGGGAGGTGTTATTCAATCTAGACCATGAGAATCAATTTTCCCCTTTTTCCATCCTCAAAGAGATTGCCATGCGGAATCAGAGTAAGGTTCTCTCAAAAGAGGAACAGAGAAGGTTAGGTTTCCAGCTCCAAAAGAGGAAGAGCGGTTTCCACCTCCAAAGAGGGAGGTGGTATTCAATCTAGACCATGAGAGTCAATTTTCCCCAAAGGTTTCCTTTCATCTCCAAAGAAGTCTCGATACTAGATGAGGGTATCAAGGTTCTCTCCAAAGAAGAACAGAGGATTCTCTCCCATCTCCAAAGAGGACCAGAGGTTTCTCTCTCCACAGAGGAAGGTGTTGTTGGAACAAGACGGTGAGGGTGCCATAAATAAAACTGTCTTCATACCCGGCAGCAGAATATGAATAGAATATGCAAGAGATACACACATAAACATAATTCATACGAGGAAGAATATAAAACAGAAAACCTAACAACCTAGCCTGGGCTATATGAGAAAACTTACGTTATGAGAGATTGAGGAAGAGAGAGAGAGAGATTGAGAGGAGAGAGGGAGAGGGAGAGAGAGAAGGAAATAGGAGAGAAGGGGCAGACAAGAACAGAAAGGGAGGAGGGGAGAGGAAGAGAAAGAGAGAGAGAAAGAAATGATAAGAGAAAGAGGGGGAGAGGATACAGAGGGAAGAAGAGAAAGAGAGAGACAGACAGAGAGAGAGAGAGAGAAGAGTAGCTAGTGTAGACATAGGAGAGAAAGAATATAAAACAGAAAACCTAACAACCTAGCCTGGGCTATATGAGAAAACTTACGTTATGAGAGATTGAGGAAGAGAGAGAGAGAGAGAGAGAGAGAGATTGAGAGAGAGAGAGGGAGAGAGAGAGAGAGAGAAGGAAACAGGAGAGAAGGGGCAGACAAGAACAGAAAGGGAGAAAGAGAGAGAAAGAAATGATAAGAGAAAGAGGGGGAGAGGATACAGAGGGAAGAAGAGAAAGAGAGAGAGAGAGGAGTAGCTAGTGTAGACATAGGAGAGAAAGAGCAAGAGGGGGAGAAAAATGACTGTGGAGGAGGGACAGTTATAAAAAGAGGAATGAAGAGTGGGGGGGAGAGAGGAGGATGGAGAAGAAAGAAAATACGAGTATAAGGAGAGAGAGAGAGAGAGAGGGGAGAGAATGGAAAGGATAAAAGAGAGAGGTTGAAAGAGAAAGAGGGAGAGAAAGAGAAAGCGAGCTATGTTTACTTTAAAGAGGTACACCTACTATCTATATACTGCGTATGAACTTCATGATGGTGGGAAAGTTTCAGTCTAAAAACTGAAAACAAAAGTTAGAAAAATACAAACATGTCATACCCTAAGAACAAACCTAGGTATAATAATAAAAGGCCCTCACATTATGAGTGAGGGCCTCAGTGGTGTAGTGGTTAACGTAGGGTCTTTGGATCTGGAGGTTGATGGGTCGAGTACAAGAGTCAGGTCATAAAATATAACCCGTTTTCTACAAGTGGGTTTAAAATATTTAATCTCTAGAAAACGGCCACAGTAAATGGGCTACCACACTTTATAAACAAGAAAGCAAGGAACTTGTCAGGGTGAATGAGTGAAAAAACAACCTACCTATACAAAATAAGGAAAGCATATAATATTATACATAAAAAAAAAACAATGTACAAAAGTGTCCGTTTTGGTATGTGTAAAACAATGCAACCCTTGTATTAACTTTGATTTATGCTTGAATACATTAACTTTCTACTTTGCCTGATGCCAGGCACTCGGCTTTAAAAAGAAGTAAATATGCCGCTAAGTAAAACTGTTTTCCCGTTGCCGTGAACTCACGTGTGGCGTCGTCTTCAGCATATTTTGGACAACATCGATCAATGGACGTTGCGTCGCTTCGGTTGATGTCGATTAACCATAACGTAGAATGGTTCTTAGTGTGGACGGAGCTTAACATTCGAAATTCCGGAATAAGAGTAGGTACAACGAAATTAAAGCAATGGAGTTGAAAGTTAAATGAGTTGCCCCCACCAACTTGTTTAATTGACTTTTAATGAAACTCTTTACAGTTCTGTGGAATAGGTATGTAGTTTAGCTCCAGTCTTAACATCGAGAACTCTAGACTCTTTTAGAGTGAAACTGTGTCTGTTATCTTTCCCAAACAGCGCTGGGGTAGAAGCATGATATGACTAAAAATAGGAACTAATAGCATTTTCCTGTAACAAATAGCCTAGTCTGCAATAAATATGACTTGACTTAATTAGCATAAAGCTAGGAAGGCTTTCTGGGGTGTCTGGTACGAGTGTATACTTTTCTTCACCTTCAGAATTGAAAATATTGTACCTGCCTTACTTTTTTCCTCAACACAGTCATAGAATGCCTCCAAAGTTTGAAAGTTTCTGAGCCCCTGAGTGTTTAATGTCATTGTATAACTGCTAAGGTTTTTAGTGACGGAGGTTTTACTCACCATTCAAAGACAAGCTACCTGCCTCTTCACTTTAAACTAACCCAGCCAGAGTGGACGCGATTGTCCTGATGGTCACAGATTTGTAACGAATTTGGAATGTAAAATGTATTAGTGGAATATTACTTGGCTCTTTCACTCCTCTTGGATACTAACGGGTCGCTTTTTTACCTCAGTTTTAGAAGTTTTTAAAGTGCGCCTACATTACAGTCGACAAAATGTCGACCGATATCGACTGGAACTCATATACAGACTGATGATAAATAAAATGGAAACTACCCCAAGGGAAGTAGGTACATACCTCATGGTCCGGTGAGGAATATCTTCGGTAGTCTTTGTTCGACAGTACAAACTAAGTTAACTAGATTTAAACACGGTACACACACTACGGTTTGCCTGCAGACTTATCACCCATCTTGTTCTCACAACCTTGTCTTTCCACAGATTGTATGTACATATGCACGACAATTTTGCGCAGACTTCCTGTCTGAAACTTGCCGTACACATGTGCCATTTCCCGAAAGACCAAGTAGTGGGACTGAAACCAAGTCTGCGAAAAATTCGTAGCATGTGTACCGGACTTTCAACCCAGTCAGAGGAATGAAAGGGGCAGATATTTAACGTTATTTCGTTGTTTGCTACGGATTTCGTTATTTATGATTCGTTTAGGTATCTTTATAATTCAAGTAAGGTACATTTTACACATTATATTCCACAGAAATCCTCTGTGCTTATGGATGTACATAAATATGTAATTTGTAGATCCATTTGTAAGTCATTAGAGGGTATATAAGTTCATGTTGGCATAAAAAGATCCACTTTATTAGTTTATTCTTAGGAATGGTTTCTATTTTTGGAAACATTTGCGTCAGAAACAAATGTCAGGTTTAAAAAAGATTGGTTAACTGCTGAAGGATGACAATATTAAACGCCCACCCCATTTTGAAATTGAAAAAGGCAAAAATGAAGAACAGAGAACGAAAATGGGTTCTCATAAAACCAGAGTCAAATGAATAACTATCTGATGTGTTTTAGAAGAAAATTCCCACCTCATTTTGTACGTCTTAACATTTTCATACAAAGAACTTTCCATTTTTATTCAATCGTAAAAAAAAGTTATTCAGCAAAATATTCGCATGCAGAAGTACAAAATAAATCCGGTTGGTTATCAATCAAAGATTCTGATGATACCAAAGAAAAGAATCCCATCTTCAATACATCTTTCTCAATTTAAAACTACCTATGGATGCTCCTCGTTTTAAACTTTTAAAGTATCGAAGGTACGTATCACCATATGAGTTGTATGGCCGTGGTTAATATCTCAACGGGTGACCGTCTCGTCTGTCGTCTGGAACATCATGTGCTGCAGGCTATTTCACGGTTCACCTGACTTTAAGATTTCATGGAAACCCCCAGATTGAGAGCAAGAAAATCAAGATTTTTCAAGAGATATGCAGACAATTCCTGGATGGAATGAAGAGGTGTGTAATAGTGTCGAATGATATACTGGCGTAATGTAGGAAATAAATCAAAACTCCACTCTCTTTCCATCTTGGCGTCTCTACGTTTTCCTTTCATCGAGGAATATAAATAGGTAATGGGGGAACTTTATGACATGTTGATACATCAGGATAAAATAGATCCTAATGGAAGAACTCAACCGAGGGTGTGAGACAAAACTTGAAAAGCTACTTATGACAGATCTACTCAAAAGTTGACAGAGTAGATAAAAGAAAGGTAGCACAACCAGTAGTGTAGTGAACTCTAGCACTCAGAAGAGGGTAACTATGTATAAGACACTCGATTAGTTGAAGTACGCTGAATAAGACACAAATGACACAATCCATTTCTCGTCTTGTCGTGCATCACTACAGTTGATGACCCAATGGGAGTCAAAATTGTGCACCGAAATTATTATGTGCTGAAGGAGTGTCCCACATTTCAGCAGTTCAGCGCTCGCATCAAAAACATATTATTCAATACAGATATCGTCAAAATAAAACATAGATAATTAATTTCTTTCATCTCAACAGCCCCTTGTAAGCTTCAGCATAATTCCTTATGCTTATGTGCTTTGAATACCAAAGTTAGTTATAATCTTGTAACGTTCTGCTACCAAACAGATAAAAATAAAGAAAAAGGTAAGAACCTACTTCATGTTGAAAGATCAAGATGCCTACAAAAACATTTTGTTTGGCACAAGAAATCCTCTGTGCTTATGGATGTACATAAATATGTAATTTGTAGATCCATTTGTAAGTCATTAGATTCTGATTTGGCAGCCAAAATTTTTTCGAAAGATAGAAAAATGGGGATTACATTTTTTTTGTTTGTTTTATATTTAGTTTCAGATTTAGGTTTTCTCAAGTTTCTCCCTCTTTGTTTCTATTTCTCTCTCTCTCTTCCTCCCTCCCTCTTTATCTCTATCTCTTTTCCTTTTAGTATAATACCTACTAGAAAGTTCTTCGTTTTCCTGCATGCCATCTAGGTAGTCATTATTTGACAAATAAATCTCCAAATTAAGATACAAAATATTTTAATCAAGGTGACATCATGGGGAAGTAAAGAAGTACTAAGATTGAAATAGATTTTCCTCAAATTTAACACCCATTCTTCTTGTTCAATCTCATCTACGTAATGTGTTCTATCATCTCATCAAAGCATACATAGGTTAATATCACGGCAAAGGAAGGTACAGGTTGATATCAAGGCATATTATCAAACAAGTTGAGCCTGAAAGTTAGCTATTGATTATGTAAATGATGTCTTTCCTATGTGATATACCCGCAGGGTCTAGGTCCCAGCACCATGTAAAGTATATTGAGTTGCCTAGTGTATATACATAGGTATATCAATCAGGGATTTCAGGGAATCAAGGTAAGGAAAAAGATATAGGTACATGGTTTACCAGTGACGGCTCGTGGTGAGTACCTATTTATCAGAAACTAAAAATCAAATCTGTCATCTGTAGGTGTGATAGTCGCATCTACCAATAAAATTGAAAAGTTCACTGGATACAAGAAACAAGCTGAAAAATTCTTAGCACATTACCTGAGGTCTGAGGTAAATAAGGAATGGAATTGGAATCTGAATTGTAAGTTTTGACCCACACTAAATGAAGGTACAGTCTGACGATATTGTGATGATAGTTGTGGGGCAAGCCCTCAATTTCCTTAAATGCACAGCTAGGAAGGCTTTCTGGGGTGTCTGGTACGAGTGTATACTTTTCTTCACCTTCAGAATTGAAAATATTGTACCTGCCTTACTTTTTTTCCTCAACACAGTCATAGAATGCCTCCAAAGTTTGAAAGTTTCTGAGCCCCTGAGTGTTTAATGTCACTGTATTACTGCTAAAGGTTTTTAGTGATGGAGGTTTTACCCTCCATTCGAAGACAAGCTACCTCCCTCTTCACTTTAAAGTTTAAACTAACCCAGCCAGAGTGGACGCGATTGTCCTGACGGTCACTTTGGTTACCATTCCGTATACCATCATAGGCTACGGGCTACGTTGCGTTCCTTACCTTCAATAATCTATCTAGAACTCGGGCATTCAATGTGCTATTACCCGCCACTCTGCTCGCTATGGGTGTATCTCATATCTTGGTAATATATCACAAATTCACTGACTCGTTCTAGACCCCAGTGTTATTCTACCAACAAGATTTGATAATTTGTGATAGTTTGTGTGTTTGTTTGTGAATGTGACTTTGGTGACACACTGTAATCCTATAATATTAGCAGTAATATGTAAGAGATCACGCAGTGCCTCTACCAAGGGGTTATGAGAGAATATGCTTTCATCATGCGATGTGTCATTCTGTCGTTTGACGGATATGAGACTTTTTCCAGAGCATAACATACTGCCTTTCAGTGAACTTGGCCACAGAAGAACAGCAACAGATTTACTTTGACAAACTTGACCTTTTTTCTGCGGCTTGACTTGGTTATGGATTACACAAAGTCAGTAGATGGTCAAGTTACTGACCTTCTGTAAACACCATTGGTGGGAAACACCACTGGCGTCCAGTAAGATCGGCCATTCACTATCAGTTATCAGGTAAACTTGACATGTCGTCTGTGAGACTCATCATTGCTGCCATACACTATCAGGTAGACCTGACAGGCGCCCCTGTTCAGGTGTACCTGTCAGGTCTATTTGATAGTGAACGGCCGGCCTAACATTGCGGTTCAGTTGAACAAAATACACTTCTCTATACAGCTGGTCATTCCTCTGCCCAAATAAATGGACTGGAATACTCTTGGATGGCAGTGTTGTAGCTGTGAACTGCCTATATGTAATTCAGCCATATGAGTGGTTAAAACTAGGTAGATCCTAGTAGATATCCTCTCTATCGGTAGTGAAAGGACAAATCCAAATGCCGTGCTGAGTAGTAAAAGGATGTGTGTTGTATTATTTGCCAAAGTTTACATAAATAAAATGATGCTTGTATATTTATATTTGAATATTCTTTCCATCGATTTACTTAATGCTTTTGATAAGCTTTCTATGCTTGGATTTATTCTAATCGCGTCTAAACATTCAAAAGAATATTCAAACTGGATTGTGAAAGATTTAAAACAGAAGTTGTCCCCAAAAGGGTTAGGTGTACGAGACGATTAGGCCCACAAAAACATATTTCAATAAGCCCGGGCCAGTTTAAATCACCTTAAGGATTGGATAAAAGCCCTGTTCTGTACCTTGAAAAAAGGTTGTGCTAAAAGTGAAACTCTTTGATGGAATTATCTGAGTTATAATAGTCACCATTAGACTTCCATTGAAATAAAGATGGAGATTGAAGGAGCACTTTAGAACAAGCAGGGCTTGTTATTGTATGCTACTCGTATGCTCAGAATTAAACTGATTTTTGTGGAAAATAGACATTTGAAATCTTTTTCTCCTACAGAATCTACAGGAAATAAAAATTGATTTAAAAAAGCAGTTTTTTTTTCAATAAACTACGCATTCCAAACATAACAAAATATTAGATGAGTAGGTGTCACAGCCCTCGAAATGCTGGACCAAATACATATTATGTATCTAGCACATTTAACCGCAAAAAAATGTTCACTATGGTTAGAGGTACATAAGCATTTCATCTTTCTGTTACATCCTGTATACACAATGGAGACAAACAGAGATTAGTCATGTGGTGCCCCCTGCCTGGGGGCACAATGCTGTGTGAAACAAGAATAACAATGTAAAATGAAAACTATGTTCCTTCCCCTTTGAACTCCTCTCCCCCCAAAATCTCTCTCACAAAAAAAATCCCCCCCCCCTTTATTGGAGCCTCAGTGGACAAAACGCTCTCTCTCTCGCCTGGTAAACAAGGGGGCTTGGGTTCAATCCCAGCAGCTCTATAGAATTTTAGCCTTACCATTGTTGTTTGAAATCTTGACCACAAATAAATTATTGCAGTAGGCAAAATGTTGATACCCATCTTATCTATGATATACTTGGTACATAATTGCAATCTCTCCATCTCTCTCTCTCTCTCTCTCTCTCTCTCTCTAAATATTGGAGAATAGAGAAAGGGAGCGAGACAGATAGACGGGGAGAGAGAGAGATCTCAGAGGTACATTCAGAGGTGCCGGACAGTTCACATCTGGTTAGTGTAAAATTGCTCATTAGGACTTAGGACCAGTAGGTTCTCAGTATAAGTAACTTTCTCACTTCTGGTGCAAAATGAAATAATTAATGCCTACAACGACCCTAGGAGTGGTGTAAATTAATTGGAATATTTTCGCAACAAAACTGCATGAAACTGCATTGTAAAATAATGGGTGGTTCTGATAAAATGACATTCTAACGTGGTGAATGTGTGGCAGTTTGTGAGTGCGGGTGGTGTGAGAGGTTTGATTAAATTCTTTTCACTCAAGTTTTCGAAATTCAGATTCTACATTTATGTTTTCCTCTTCTCCTTTCACTCTCTATTATCATCATCTTATTCATCCTCGTCCTTCTTCTCTACCTCTTCCTTCACAACCTCTTCCTGATTCTTCTCCTACTGTTTCTCTTCCACTTCTACTTCCTCGCCTCTCCAAGTCTCCATACTCTTCTTCTTATCCCTCTTCCCTCTCTCCTTCTTCCTGCCCCTCCTCTTCCATCTCCTTCTCCTCCTGTCTTCCTATTTCTACTCCCACATATTCTCCCCCTCCTCCCCACCTCCTCATCCACCCCTACAGAGGGAAATAAAACCTACTCTCCCCTCTTCAACCCAAAACCTTTCTCCAAACCAAAGATACAATAATACCCCCCATCCGATCTTTCAGAGCTCGAAACTTTTTATATTGTCCAAAAAAAGTTTTAAATATTACTGTCTCGAATTTTTCTCAACTTTTTTGTCCCTTCTTCCCAAATCCCTTAACATGGCAGAGTAAAGTTGTTGTTTCAACTGTATCAAATGCTTTGGAAAGGGGAGAAATCTCGTCTTAACGTTTCAACAGAACGGGATTTTTTTTACTTTTTTTTTTTAAGTCATTTACACGTTTTTTTCTCGTTACTTTGTCTGTCAAAATCAGTGGAGTAAAGATGGAGGGGGTTTTGGGGGTATTGCGACCCGTCCGTTTTAGTAATGAAAAAGAAAATAATACAAAATCACTACCTTGAAAATAACAATGAAATAGGTATAAAATATGAAATAAATCAAGAATACTTACATTATAAGAAGAAGTTATGGTCCCTAAAAGTACAGAAGTACTTACAGGGATGATGACGAATATGTTAAGAGTATTGTATAGAATGAAAGAATAAAACTTATTATTATTGTATCTTGTCATTTAGTAATTTGTATGTTGTCTATCGGTCAACAACAAATATTGTCTTATTTATTTTGTTGTCTACAACTTTTTCAAATTAAGATCTTCAATCATGGTAAAACCTCTTATTCATAGGAC
Source organism: Diaphorina citri (assembly GCF_000475195.1). NCBI lineage: Eukaryota > Metazoa > Arthropoda > Insecta > Hemiptera > Psyllidae > Diaphorina > Diaphorina citri. The sequence goes on along the minus strand of NW_007378560.1, from coordinate 55,673 downwards.
AATGACTGTCTTGTCAGAATTTGACATGCTGCCTCTCGATAAATACTTATTTATCACTGACCAGGGCTTGGACGATCATAAGTCTGCTCAATACTGCCTCTCCAACTACTGTGTCTGTCCTGTGCTGGATCTGTCGAAATCTCCGTATCCAACCCCATCTCTGTTACATCTTCCTTAATGTTGTCAGTCCATCTGAGTTTCGGCCTCCTCTTTGAATTCGCCTACCCACATTTTCCAGCATCAAAATAAACAACTAACATAAAATCGGGGGCGATTGAGATAAAGAATTGAAAAGATTAAAACTGACCTTTGGAGAAGAGCCTTTCTCCCTGAAAATCCGAAATGCGAAATAATTAATTCCCTCTAATAAAACATTCCCCCAATCAAATATTAACCGCCTCTCCTTCATTCTTCCCTCTTTCCTTTCCCTCATTCATTCCTAATACTCTTCATTCTCCTCCCCCACATTTCTGTCTTACCACTGAAATCAGGATCGACTGTACGGATTTTATTTGTCCTACAGAATTCCCCATAAAATTTTTCAATCCAGATAGTAGGTAGGTACCTATATCCACCCATTTAATTATTTATTATTATTTTTAAGGCTTTAATGGCAGGATTTTCTCTTAGTAAGCTCTCCCACCCAACCCAACCGGTTATTCCATGGCACGAAATTTTAAAAGTAAATTTTACAATTCCTAGGAAGGTATTTTCTTTTCAATTTCATGAAGAAGGGGCCCTGCACCCCCAGATTCCTCTCCTAATAAAACACCTGACTTTAATGTTTTCCAAACAAGCCTGAGTTTAGGAATGGGATGGGGATGGTTAGTTATACAATGAGATAGAATGAAGAGGGGCCAGGTTAGCTATAAAACAGGGGAAAGAAGGGTCAGGTTAGGTATAATAAGATACACGCGACCTGAAGTGCTCTATTAGAAGGGGGATGAAAATTAACCACCTAATAAATCTTTTTTAACCTCTCCCTCCTTCGTTCTTTTTAAACCAATTTCGTTCGTTTTAAATCCGGCTTTCTTTCTTTTCTTTTTCCGCAGGCTTTTCATCCCCCCAGGCTTTTCTCTTTGGATTTTCCCAGTGAGAATACCTAATACCCCAACATAAAGCAAATGGTAATGACAGAGAGGCACAGAGAAATTACAGAATTTAACATTTTGGTCCATAGGCTGGAAATACCTGCATACTTAAGTGGGTAAGAAAGAGAGAAAAAACCTTTTTGAAGTTGTTAGTTTATGAAACCGAGATCTGGTTGGTATTTTGCTAGAAAAAAGCAATCAACTCTGGCAAAGGAGACCAAAAATAAAACCATCTAAATACCTATCAACATACCAAGTTATGTAGAGTCCTGAAACTAGGTATTGGATTTGGGTTGCGTGTTGTTCAAATATTATTATGATCTCAATAAAATTTTACATCGAACAATAAAGTTTGTTAGGAGAGTTCTCAGAATTCCATTGTTTCTCTCTTTCTTGTCATTTTGTTGGTGCCTTCGTTTAGAATTAAATTTAATCAGAATTCTTATTTTCACCAACATTAACTTTGGGAAAAATTGAATAAATTGATACGCATGTGGTCTGTGTCGTAGCATGCCCATCCCGTAGTATGCCTCTCATCAGATGGGCGAGAAGAGGCACAATATTCTCCGTCTGTGTCGTAGCATGCCCATCCCGTAGTATGCCTCTCATCAGATGGGCGAGAAGAGACACAATACTTCCCATTTACGGTGTGAGTTAACATGCCCCCATCCCGTAGTATGCCTCTCATCAGATGGGCGAGAAGAGGCACAATACTCTCCGTCTGTGTCGTAGCATGCCCATCCCGTAGTATGCCTCTCATCAGATGGGCGAGAAGAGACACAATACTTCCCATTTACGGTGTGAGTTAACATGCCCATCCCGTAGTATGCCTCTCATCAGATGGGCGAGAAGAAGACAAATACTTCCCATTTAGGTGCTGGGGTCAACACGAAAACACCAGAAAGTAACCCGTTGAAATATTTGCAATCGAAAAACGAGTACAAATTTTTGTCGATGGTAGGATTCGAACCCGGGACCTTCTGCATGGCAAGCAAGCGCGTTACCACTGGACTAACCGTGCCCCCATGTGGGTAGATATTATTTGAATGTTAAAAGTAGGAGTATACACACATGGATAAGGCTCCCATTGAAATTACTAAAGAATTAGTGGAGATGACAAAACTCCCGAAACGTTCGGAAAATCGAGATGTGCCTACTTGTAATATGAACAATACAATTTTCGATATAACGCAATCTAAGGTATATGTATGACGTAATTTTACTGTCTTCCATTATCATTAGCATTTAGAATATTTCGAAAAGCGAGTTCTGCATTCAATGTTGAGTGGATCGAAAAAAAACACGATTTTCCTGACAAGTCCCATCATTTGAAAAAAGAAAAAAAAAGTCGCTCATATTTTGAAACCCTCTGACGAGGGGTCGAATTCCCTAGGGAAGTGTGTGTGACAGTTACAAGCTTCGTGTAAGCGTGTAGGCTCACAGGCTGCCAAATCAAAACATAATACCCCCCGTTCAAACTCAAGGGAGGAAAAAAGTAGGAAGTCCAGCAAAATACGTTTATAGCTTAAAATTAACTAAACATGACCGAGTGATCGACTACTGGTGTAAAGTCGACTACTGGTACATTCACCCTACTCTTAACTAAAGACTGTAGACGTCTCGCGAAGGAAGGCCCGAACTCATATTTACGAGGTTGGTTAGGAAAAGAGCGTGGGATACATTTTTCAGTGTTTTTGGGGTGGGCATTTTAGCACATCCACCAATTTTACAATCTACACTTAATAATTTTTCGTCATTTTCTTCAGGGAACCATTGGTTGTGAAGGGGTCAGAAAGTAAAGCAATAACGCTATTCTTGAAAAGGAAGCAATAGCGCCAGCACCCATACATAATATCATACTTATTGCCCATGTATTAGCAATGTATTAAACGAATTGTAAATTTTATTGCCCGGTAAATGGTAATTCATACAAAGTTGTTATGGTTTCCAAAGGTGTTATGTTACAACAGTATTTCCAGAATTCTAATTCTAACCTAACTTAAATGCCTGTTTCATAACGAAAAATTGAGACAAAATTACAAGTTTTATGACCTGCAAATTTCCAATGTTCCAATTAAATTATATAGTAGGTATTTAATATTCTTATCTACTCCATTTTTCTACAACAATTTATACCATCTTTGAACAACAGTTTATTTTAATTGATTAGATTATTATGGTGTCTTCTCATAAGGATAATTCTGTCTCCTCACTTCTCTTTACGAATGGCATACAAAATGACATACATACTTGCGAAATATTTTCAATTTCAAAGGTATTTCTGTATAAGATCATCTTCAATAAAATTAAAATAGCACGGTATATAGGTACCTATGTGGTATGTTGGAAATTTAATTTGAGTCAAGTGTGTAGTAAATTTATTTTCTTCTTTAGAGGACAAACATGTTTTTAATATTTGTGTATGTTTTTCTTGTATTTACATATACATATCAACGTAAAAATCTGTCCTAATATAATATCCAGTAGGTAAAATATTTGTGTATGTTTTTCTTGTATTTACATATACATATCAACGTAAAAATCTGTCCTAATATAATATATTAAATAAAATAGGTAGGTACATAAATACTGATTATCTTTAACCAAGATCAAAAAATTCCCGGAGGGACGGGCCCCGCTTGTTTAATTGAGTACCTATTAAGTAGGTACGTTTGCATAAAATCAATATTCGGTATCATTAATTTGTGACATTCTGTAAATTTACATACTTTATCATGTTTGTGCTAGAAAAGAAGTGGAGATGAGGAGAAGGAGGAGAAAGAAGAAGAAGAAGAAGAGGAGAGGAATGAGGTGCAAGAGGAGAGGGAGGAAAATAACGAGAATGTGAAAGAGGAGGAAATGAGGAAGAAGGAGAAGGACAAGGATCAGGAATAGGAGAGGAAGGATAAACTGGCAATGAAAAAGAAGAACGAATAGGAGAGGAAGGAAAAGGAGGAGAATGTGGAGGAGGAAGAGAAGAAGAATGTGGAAAAGGTGATTAAGAAGGAGAGTGTCGTCTGTCAGTCTGTCAGTCTGTCAGTCTGTCTGTCTGTCTGTCTGTCTGTCTGTTAGAGCTCCCTCAAAATCGAAGAATTTAGGGTGGGCGGTTATGTTGCGTACACCTCCTTTTTCCTCACCCTATACCTCCCTCCTATTGCCCGCTACAAACGAGAATAATCGACGGAGCACGCCGAACCAACTTTAGTAATAATCCGACCACCAACCAAGTAAGACCCCAGTATCTATTTCACTAATCAAGTTTTACCTCAGTGGCTCCAAAGAAAAGTCCCCAAAATAAGGGCAGCTCTTTACAGTCCTCTGCCCTCCCTAGAGTTACCGTAACAACTGTTTTGCTATGTATTAAAGAAACACAAATATTCTTTAAATGACACATGAAAAATTAACCATTTTATAATGTGCTCTTATTTATTAAATAGAAAAATGACAGCATATTTTGAGAAAAGGCATGGTTTTATTAACCAAAAGATAGAGATAAGAATCGAGAGAAAATATTCTGGTAAAAAGTCCAACCATTTTCTTTAAAATGTACCTATTTTATCCTTTACACTTTACAGGTACCTGTCAATAAGTAAATTATAATAAGACCAAAATAGGTAACACTTGGTAAAACTTTCAGTAACTTAAAAAATAAAAAACTCTTGACTTTTAGTTTTACAAATTTAATATAATACCTAGATATTTTATCTACATATACGCGTATTTCGGGTGTTACCCCATTCTGATATTTAATTAAATATTATCTTGAGAATGGGGTAACACCCAAAATACGCGTACACGCGTATGGGGTAACACCCGAAATACGCGTATTAGATAAAATATATTATATTAAATTTGTAAAACTAAAAGCCAAGAGTTTTTTATTTATTAAGTTTTTGTCAATAAGTAGGTATTAAAGTTACCTATTTGTAGCAAATATAGCTTTCAAATAAAACACACCTATGCAGCCAGGGTTTAGGGATCGTGCAGAAATAGAAAATGGAAAATATTTTTCACACAAACCCATATAAAAATTGAATAAATTGTTGAAGAATAAGTAATGATGGTGCAAACCTCTTCAGGTCAAATCTTTGTGGCCGGCATCGGCCGTTGCCTGTTTTTTTCTGAGACCGAATTACCTAGCTCAGTTTTCCCAAGTTAAAACTCTTCCTTGAGTTCAAAGTTGAAGGAAATGCAAATAAATCTCGGTGCAACCTGAAATTCTAATCATCATTATCATGAATTAGTAATCATTATCTTCATGAATATCTAATAATCATGACCATTATTATCATGATAATTGCCTGAAATCCACGTGATCATTTCAAGTAAGAGTACTCGTGACTTATCTAAAGAGCTAGAAACCCTTACAGTTATTATCATTACGAGTAAGAATGTGTGTGTTATCTAGAAACCCCTAGAAAGAATGTCATCAATTATCATTATTAGGATCATCTTAAATGGTAAATTTTGTAAAATAGAGTTAGAGAACATTGTTTAGACTTTAGAAGACAGGAGAATAGAGTCTAGTCTGGTCCTGTGCCTTGTTCATCAAAGGAACTTCGCGTTTTGTACAAAAAAAAAAAAAAAAAAAGCGTTGGTCCTGTTCCTTTTTGCCAAAAGAAACTTCGCTTTTTTTAAAAAAAAAAAAAAAAAAAAAAAAAATCGCGCATCTACATTTCCGATGTGAGACGGGTCTAATGGTCTTGACGGGTCTAATGATTTCAAAGGTGTTTCTTCTGCATTATTTTACGTCAGTTATTATTTATTTACAAGTAAATGGTACGAGAGGGAGAGAGAGAGGGAGAGAGAGGGAGAGAGAGAGAGAGATGTTGTCGCAAACAAAAGTAATCCCTCTTTTGACTCTCTCTAAATCTTCCTTCCTCTTTTCTCCCTCATTCCCATCTTCCTCTCACCTTTCTCTCTCCATCTCACTCTCAGCTTTTTAATTAGTCGCCTGAGTAAGGTTTAACCCAACCTACATATAGTGGCTTCCCCCCCTCTCTCTCTCTTTCACATACGTGCTCATTCCTATAAGTCCCTCCATCTTATTTGTATCTTTGTCTCTCTTCTTCAATTCAATTCTCTCCCTTTTCCTTTTCTTCCTCTCCGTCTTTTTCTTTGTCCTTTTTCCATTGTTTTTCTTTGCATCCTCCTCATCTCTCTCTCTCTCTCTCTCTCTCTCTCTCCTTTGTCCTGTTTTTAAGTTTCTTTTTCTCATTACTCTATCTTTCCCCTCTCTCAGCCTCTCTCTTTATCTCCCTCCCTCTCTTAACCTTCTTTATCTCTCCCTCTCTCTCTGTCTCCCTCTCATTCTCGTCTCTCCCTCTCTCAGCATCCTCTCTCTCAATCTCAACCCCCCCCCTCTCTCATTCTATCTCCTAACTACTTTCAGTAATTAAACCTTTTCTCCGAAGAAGTAAGAAGGAGACATAAAGAGGGCTCTACATGGAACGTGAGGTTACCATTGGAGAATATAATCCATTACATGGTATAGGCACAAAGCATCGTAAGAAATACTCGTAGGTACGTACAATGGAGGTCCTGGGGTCCAGTGGTAACGCGCTTGCTTGACTCATCTTAAAAAAAAAAAAAAAAAAATAGAGAGTTCCGAGTGTAGGAAGTAAAGGAACGCAAACCAGGAGTAAGAACTAAGAAAATACATAATACCTATAGACTTATAGAGGAAACCATGCCTAAGACTAGTAAGTCTGTAAACCAGAACAATAATTGATGGAAAAAAAAAACTGAAGGGAAACTGGAAAGGGGTCAATGTGATTTTTCTAATATTTATTTATTTATCTTAACGCTGAAGGCGTTCTCTACCACCTAACCTCCCACTGTTCTACCATTATGTGGTCAACTTCTTAAACAAGTGAAAATAATTGACTCTCTTCTTTTTCCATCCTTACACATAAATGAGAATATTTCTCTCCTTCCCTTCACCCTTCTCCCTAACTCCCTTCGTAAGTTAGTACATCTTCTCTTCCCCTCTTTTTCTCTATCTGTGTTTATTTTCTTCATTTCGGTTACCTATGTCAATATTAACCTTGAAGCTTCCGTATCGCTCTCTCTTTCTTCCCTTCTCTTTCTGATGTCCTTAATTCCTTACACAATCTTAGCATCTTACGACACTGGTTTACAAAGATTCCCCTACATTTTCTCTCCCCCTCCCCTACTACATCCAGCCCTATCCCCCCTTTTTCGTTCCCCTCTCCTAGCTTTCTTCTCCACTCCTCTAACCCCCTCTCTTTCTCTTTATCTCCCTCATTCCCCTTTCTTTATCCATTCTCTCAGCCACTTCTCTATTTCTCTCTCCACTCTCTAAGCCACTTCTCTATTTCTCTCTCCACTCTCTCAGCCACTTCTCTATTTCTCTCTCCACTCTCTCAGCCAATTCTCTGTTTCTCTTTCTTTCTCTCTCTCTCTCTCTCTTTATTTCTTTCCCCCTACCTCATTCTATACATTTCTCCAACCTCAAATCTAATTAACTAAAATGATTTCTTTTTGAAAAACTCTCATCTCTTTTTTCACTCTTCCCTCCTTTCTCACTTTTCTTACCCTCCTTCTTCTTCTTTTTACCCTGCTTCTTCTTCTTCTTCTTCTTCTTCTTTTTACCCTGCTTCTTCTTCTTCTTCTTCTTCTTCTTCTTTTTACCCTGCTTCTTCTTCTTCTTTTGTTATTCTCTTTCTGCTTTCTCTATTTTTCTCACTCTCTTGTTTGTTTTTCTTTTTCTCTGCTTTCTCATTCAGTCAGAAAAAGGGCCTCCATCGGGCTTCTTTAGGTCCGATCGAACACATCTAGGGTAGAATATTCTTGCCAAATTTCATCCAAATAAGACAAATCGTTTAAAAAGAAATGAAATACCTAATAATAATAAAATCAAGAAAATTTAAAGACAATCTTAAGGAAAATCTATCGAGTTTGAATTCACTTTGCTCGTTCAGCCTTGAACTCAACCCCACTAAATTGAGCTAGTTACCCTAGACGGAGACTGAGTAAACAACGACCAGCCTTGGCGGGTTAAATATTGCCAACCTCGATAATATAATTATAAGCGTCTTCACAGTTTATGGACTTCAAACTATGGATATTTTAACCCATCACCAACACAGTGGTTTCTAAACTGTTCTAAAGAAGGGCTTTGTGGGAAAAGAGGCCAAAAGCTCAATCCAGAATTATTATGTGGTCAAATTCTCAAATAAATGAGGATAAAATTCCATACCTCGGCTGGGATCGAACCCACGCCCTCCTGTTTACCAGGCAAGCGTCTTGACCACTACGCCACCGAGGCAGGTTATAGACTTCTAGCGGAACTTTTTATTCATTCCGAGAGCTGAGAGTTGAGGGTTTCTGTTATTTTATTGAAACCTATATCAGTGTTAAGGTCCCTTCACACGATATGACGAGTCCATAAGTCCAAAAGGACTGAAGTCAATCAATAACTAATGAATTTATTTAATTTTGTCTTTTGAAGACGCAGTCCATTCTGTGGGTCTGTCGGGTTTCCGGAGTGTCCAAAATCCATCGCGAATCCATCGAATGTAGCGGATTAGTAGCAAATCGAATTCTGCCCAAGTCTCCCAGGACCTTCTGAGAGTTGAGGGTTTCTGTTATTTTATTGAAACCTATATCAGTGTTGAGGTCCCTTCACACGATATGACGAGTACATAAGTCCAAATGGACTGAAGTCAATCAATAACTATTAATGAATTTATTTAATTTTGTCCTTTGAAGACGCAGTCCATTCTGTGGGTCTGTCAAGTTTCCGGATTGTCCAAAATCCATCGAATGTAGCGCATCGGTTGTAGCGAATTCCTAATCCGCAGTCAAAGTTCTGAATTTATTCCCTGGATTCATGCAGCATCACTGTTTGACTCGAATCACTGTTTGACTCGAAGTATATGCGGGGACAATGGATGACTTAGATGAAGCCAAATTGACTATCCGTGTGTAGGAGCCTTTACATAGGGGTCCAGACTCCAGAGGAGCTTTCCCTCTGATGGACTTTTGTTTCTCCTCTTTCCCCCCTTGTAAAATCCTCCTCACTTTGAAACAATATGATTGAATAATAAATCAACTTAATCTCCAGAAACTGACCTTAGTGGTGTAGTGGTTAGGACCCAAGACGGTAGACTTCGTATCTGGAGGTTGATAGTTCGAGTACAAGTCAAGTCAAGTCACAAAAATTATTGAAATGACACTCATTCATATGCTTACAAAAATTTAAATTTTCTGCTTTCATTAGCTCTGATCTACATTAGCTTAGCTCTGATCTACGAAACCAATTGATGGCAGAACCAGAACCATAGGTACAAAGGTATTCTTTAACCATGATCGAATAAACTACGGGCTAAAAAATTCCCGGAGGGACGGGCCCTGCTTGTTTTTTTTTTTGTAACAGGAAATTTTGAATCCCAATTATATCACATAATATGAAAGCTTGAATTTATTGAAACTTGAAAGTGTAAAATGTTGTCTTTTCCTTGAAATTTCAACAACTTTTTGTTTCAAAATTAGGTACATTTTGAATACCCCTGCCCCCACACATTTTGAATACCCCTGCCCTCACATACAAAGACACGTCTATTTTGACTTGAACTCTCATTACATACTCTCTTCATCAAGGTTTATGTGTTTTTCGTGATTTTATGAGTGCTCTTATTTCACGCTCGTAAAATACTTAATTCCCCTGAACTTTGATTAAAAATGAAACCTAGGTACCTACTTGGGATGGAAAAAACGCGCCATACCCACTTATACTAGGCTATTATTGGAATTAACGGTCCTAATAATAATGGGGATATGGAGATGAAAGAAAAGAAAAGAAAAAAAAAAAAAAAACAGAAACGATCCTAAAAATAAGAGGGATATGGAGATGAAAGAAAAGAAAAAAAAAAAAAAAAAAAAACAGATAGTCACCTATTTGGATACTATCCGCACACAACGTAGCTTAACTTCAATCACTTTACGAAAGTTATGACGCAATTTGATAGAAAAAAAACCTTACAAAACCATTTAACTATAAGTACCTAGTTGCTATGACGAGGTCGTCAAAAAATTGGGAATTGGAAGTGTAAAGTTAATTTCAGGAACGCATCTTAGGTTCGTGGAAATTTAATTGCAGAAATTGCATAAAGATAAAAGTGCATAAAGGAAAGAAGAATAACGAGGGATGACGAGAAATCAAGATAGGAAAAAGACAGGCGACTAAGAAAACGAGGAAAAACGTAAAAGATGTAATAGAAATTAGAAAATATAAAAATAGGAGAAAGATAGCGAGCCGAGGAGGATGTAAATAAGGAATTAAAAAGAAATAATTATGAAGAAAGGAAGGAAGGAGAGAGAGAGAGAGAGAGAGAGAGGGATAAGAGTACAGATTAGGCTAATAGATAGAGGATGCAAGGGAAAAAATATAATGCGAAACACGAAAAGAGAAAGAGCGAGAGAGGGAGAGAGAAGGAAAGAAAGAGAGAAAAGGGGAAAAAAGAAAGAAGGTGGAGGGAAAAGGGGAGAGGCTCTCAAGATAAGTGGGTAATTTTATTTACTTAATTTTTTCCAGAATACCCCATTGTATCCTTTTTGTCCTCAATTTTTATCTTTTGATTGTTGTCGTCGGAAACTTTGAGTCCAGCATCAGATGAAGATCTCATGTCTAACTCTGAATTGTGTTTTTCGATTGAATTAATGGCTTCTTTCTTACCACAGGTCGCTTCATTATGTGATGTGGTTTTAAGTTCAATATCGAACACATCATCACAATTCTCATTTGTAGCCTTCAATATAATTTCAGTCTCCTTTGCTGTCTCCTTGTTTTCTACTAGTCCTTCACTTTTTTCTTGTTTCACAGTACTTGTTGCATCTAGTTCTTCAGTGAACGGATTTTGATTATCCTCATTTAATACGTTTCCATCAACTGTCTTGGTAAACTTGTGCGAATCTACATTGTTCTCTTCCAAAGGTTTTTCATTTGAATTAGCACTACTTTTTAATGTTCTGCTTTTTTTAAAAGATACGACTCGAACCGTTTTTCTCCTTGTGTCATTATTTTCTTTTGGTTCAACACTGTCTTTATTTTCGAACTCATTATTATCTTTCGCTTCAGCTATACAATGACTGCTTTCTTGTTTATTCGATTCTATTTCTTTATTTTTATCAGGGACCTTAGCATATTCTTGTTTCTCAGTTTCAATGTCTATTATTGATGAAGAATAATTTCTTCTATTTTCGTCTGATTCCATTTTTTCTTCTTCCAAGTTATCAGAAAATTCTTCATTTTCTTCAGAATCCACTATAGTTGTCGTTTTGGACCCCGGGCCAAAATTTTCATCAAGCCATTTCAAAGTATGTTCACTAAGAGGTATACTAGTGGTACAAAACTTATTATTGGAATTGCGATAGCACATTTGCTTTTCTGTGCTATAACTATAGGGTAAATTAGATCTATTCTTGTCAAAAGGTATGTAGTCCAATGACATTTTACTTCCCAAGTGTGAATTTTTCCCTCCAAATTTCTTCTGGGTGACCTCCAATATTTCATTATTTGTAATTTTAACATTTTTTCTATGCGTAGTTTTTACTTTTTTCTTTCTTCCCAAGATAATCATGCTATGGTAGTTCCTGTGTCGAGATAGTCCATCATCTTCCTTGCTCTTGTTATCATGTTTGTTGATTTTACCCTTTTCTGAGGGTTTGTATTTTATTCTTCCTTTTTTGGTTATCAAAAATTTATTTAGATCCTGTATTTCTTCTACCATTCCTTTTTCAACAGCAATGTATCCCAATTTGGCGTCAGCCCCACTTTTTTGCGCACTATTATTTAAAGTACAGGCTATTGAATCGTTAAATGTATTGGTCTCGATTGGAGAAGAACAACATTGGTTTTCTATTTCTACTTTCTTCCCTGAAAAGAAAAGTAACTGAGATACACGTGGGTTTCGAATTTCTTCCCATCTTGAAAATTTTCCAGAAAAGCAAGATTATGTGTTTTTCAGGCAAAAGTCTCCGGGGACGAAAGAAGAACAACATTGGTTTTCTATTTCTACTTTCTTCCCTGAAAAGAAAAGTAACTGAGATACACGTGGGTTTCGAATTTTTTCCCATCTTGAAAATTTTCCAGAAAAGCAAGATTATGTGTTTTTCAGGCAAAAGTCTCCGGGGACAAAGTAGTTTAATCAATTAATCTTGGAACCTGGGATTTCATGGACTTTTCTTCTTTAATCAAAGTCTTTCACATGTAAGTCTACTTTGTGATATAAGTTAAACGTAGGTACCTATGTACCTACTAGTATTAGTTATCTGATTGGCTAGGAGGTTTAAAATCAACCAATCAGATTCTTAGTCCAATAGTTCTCAAGTTGAATCAAATTTGAATTTAGAAAATGATGTCAATCCAAAGTCTTTATTTTACTAGCCTAAGTTGAAGACTAACTTTATTAGGGCAACCTATTTTGATAATATGGGTATTATAAATTGTGTTATTATTTTATATGATCTTTATTCTTTATAGACTCTTTCCACATTGTCTTCTTTTTAAGTTTTTGTTCTTCTTATCCTTTTGCTCTTTCGTTATTCTCTACTTCCCTTACTCTTGCTCTTTCGTTTATCCCCTGTCCTATTCTTTTTCTTTTTCATTCGTTTCTCCTTCTTATTAAATTCTTGTGCTTTTACTCTTGCATCTTTCGTTTTTTTCTTCTTCATATACTTTTGCTCTTTCGTCATTTTCTTCTTCCTTTGCTTTTGTTATTTCATTTCCTCTTTATTTACCTTCTTCCTCCCTTCCTTCCCTTCTTTTCTCATAATTCTCTTTCTCACTCTCGATACATCGCTACCTTCCTTACCTTCTTTCCCACTACTACTCACATCTTTTTCTAGTCTTACTTAGGTACGCTTTTTTTCATCAAATCTCTGCACATACCCTTGCCTCTGCCCTTCTCACTCTTTTGGTACTTCCTCCAACTCCTCATCTTTGTCCTAATTATTATTTCAAAGGTACCTACCTATAAGAACTGTTCACAATAATCTATAGATATAGCCTTTGGTTAGGTACTCCATTTCATCATAGATATAGACTATTTCACTATAGATACTTGGACTTCTTGAGTAGTACCTATTCGAACTATTCTTTGGTAGTAAATATTGTCAACCCGCAGTTCAGACTTATGTGGCGTAGACCCTCAGGTGGGCCAATAAATGGTACGTTTTTTAGGTGGGCGAATAAATGGTACACTTACCCTATAGACTATTTCACTATAGATACTGGTACTTCTTGAGTAGTATTCGAACTATTCTTTGGTAGTAAATATTGTCAACCCGGAGGAGCTTTGGTTAGATTGGAGCCGATTACCGTTCTGCAATGTTTACTCTATTCTCTATTGTTTTCTTGTGCTTTGTTTCAATTTATTGCACCACGACGATGTGTTCCCGTGCTTCGTCGTGCAGACATTCTTGTTAGAATTGTAATTACTCCCCTTATTGAGTTCACTCTAATTACATATTATGTTGATATGTTCATTTACCTTTCTTGTGCTTTGTTTCAATTTATTGCACCACGACGATGTGTTCCCGTGCTTCGTCGTGCAGACATTATTGTTAGAATAATTGTAATAATTACTCCCCTTATTGAGTTCACTCTAATTACATAAATATTATGTTGATATGTTCATATACCTACCACAGTACAACCTCGATTATTTCAACTCTCTCTTATTTAAACTCCAAATTTAGTGGGGGTTTTTTCTAGCTTTCAAAGGATTTCCTATCTAATCAGAGGAAGAGATAATTGAAAGTGTTCAAAATCATGTCGAAGACATGTTTTTTGTTTGTTTCTTATATGTAGTTTGTATTGTTTAATTTCAAAATCTGTTCCATTTCAGTAGGGTATTTATTCCCTACTTTGTTTTTTTTATATCCAAATTTTGCCCTCTTTTCCAGTGGCGTAGCGTGGTCTAAAGTCAAGTGTAAGGCGTGTAGGGCACTAATTTCCATCACCATGTGCATTACTATATAAGTTATGCACATGCTTCTTCATAAATATTTAAAGTCAATATTTAAGGGTACCTATTTGAGTAAATTTAGAGTGTATGGCCGCCATACACGCCCTACATGGACGCTACGCCACTGCTCTTTTCATTGTTTTATATGGGACTGTTTATTTCAACTTTTATACCTCGATAATTTCAACTACCCTCGGTCCCAATTAGTTGAAATAATCCCTGTTTAAATTTAAAAAAATAAAAAAGGCATATTATAAATAAGGCATACATATTATATCTCACTTGATGGCTTCATTAATTATTTTCACGTACACATACCCGCCATTTTCTCTAGAGGTGCTTTTCAATCAAGAACTTACTCGTTCGTGACTTTGAAGTTCAACTGCTATTTACTCTTTGAGAGTTACAGCACTTGATAATAATAATCAAGTTGTCTAGATAATAATAATTAAGTAGTCAACATAATAATAATTAAGTAGTCAAGATAATAATAACTAAGTAGTCAAGTACGTACCTGATGGTATAATAAAGAGCAAGATATCTCACAGCTTTAGTAGGCGTAATCACTCGGTGTACCAACTTTGAAACGACTTGATTACTAGCACTCAAGTGTTTAGGATTTGATTACTAGAGGAGACTACTACTCAAGGACGGTCTGACAGGTCTAGATCTGTGAAGCCGCGGTCTGAACGACAGTCTGACCATGAGTGGCGTACAGACGTAATTTTTGCTCAATGCTTTTTCTATGAGTCCAATGGTCACGGAGGAAGCAACTTACAAGTCGTTTTACTATCACGTAGTAGCATAGTAGTAGTAATTACAGTTGTAGTATTCATTGAATGAAATACAAAGTCATTATTCTTCCATTCATAAAATAGCTCATTCATAAAAAAAAGGTATCAACTTTGTCCTGAACTACCGCAGGGCATGTTCTTGCAGATCGGTTGTTCTATGTACCTAATACCTGCTATATTTGCTGTTTGTTTTAAAACATGAATATTGATACTTACTCTCAGTGAGTGAATGAAATGAGTTGTAAGTTTCAATTCGACGAATACGCGTTGAGTTTATTAAGTTTATTGTTTATTTCGAGCATGACTTTCGAACAATTGGACCAATTTTATTGAGATTTGGAGTAATTTTTCAGTACATAAGGGTTTGGAAAATATATCTCCGCTCTTCGATTCCCGCCTGGGACGAACAATATCCTAAATAGAGAAGGTTTGTTCTCGGAACGGTTGGCTCTCTTCTATCCTGTCCCCCTTCTCTCTTCAATTTCGGGACGATAACGATAAGACTGTCATTGTTATCAGTTCCTTCTATTGAACCTCTTTCCTTTCTACTATATTTGAGTAAGAATTGTGCTTTAAACCACTGACAGTGATTCAAATATTTATGTTTTATAATTATATCCCAGAGCCCAGACACCATGCAGTCTGATCATAAACTAAAACCTCATTATTGTGTAAAATGAGTGCATGCAGCCCTTCTTTACCTCTCTGCATGCATTATTCCCCCTTGCTCTAGAAGAACAACATTGGTTTTCTATTTCTACTTTCTTCCCTGAAAAGAAAAGTAACTGAGATACACGTGGGTTTCGAATTTTTTCCCCTCTTGAAAATTTTCCAGAAAAGCAAGATTATGTGTTTTTCAGGCAAAAGTCTCCGGGGACGAAGCAGTTTAATCAATTAATCTTGGAACCTGGGATTTCATGGACTTTTCTTCTTTAATCAAAGTCTTTCACGCCAGCCTAGTTAGCTTAGTTGGTAGTGCGTCTGCCTTGTAAGCGCTAGGCCGTGGGTTCGATTCCCGTGGGCGGATTTTATCCTGATGGGATAATGTTCGTCCTCGGAACTCCTATCCTGTCTTCCTTCTCTATTCGATTTCGGGACGATAAGACCATAGCAGTTACAGTTCCCTCTGTCAAACCTCTAAAAAAAAAGTCTTTCACAAGTAAGTACCTACTTTGTGATATAAGTTAAACGTATGTACCTATACTAGTATTAGTTATCTGATTGGCTAGGAGGTTTAAAATCAACCAATCAGATTCCTTAGTCTTTATTCTTTATAGACTCTTTCCACATTGTCTTCTTTTTAAGTTCTTTATTTTACTGCTTTTCAGAATCTTCTATTGGGCTTGAATACGAGGTTATTTCCATGGTCTATCTTTTGTTTCTTACAATCATATCTTTATGTGTATCTTGTGTTCTTTTCCATCTTTTTCGATATTTTTGACTAGCTTTTCAATTCACTAATTTTATTGACCACTGTCCATCTTGAATTATTTTCCCATTTCCTTCAATTATTGTTGTCACTATCTTTTCTCTTAACGTGTTCTCATCGGGCATACGACGGGCTAATTGTTTGTTTCTGAAAAGTTCTTCAGCAAATATTGTTGATAACAATGTTTTCTCCGACTTTATCTTACTTTTCACTTCTATTATTTACTCGGAACGAAAACAATGGAGGCAGATAATGGTAAAGAGAATGGGGAACAATATTATGTTACTTCCATCTTACTTATTTCTCTCCGTATGGATCTGAAAATCTGATTAGTGGCACATTGTTTATATCCTAGTGTGGGTATAATACGTTATTCTAGCTTTTTTGTTTAAGATGGTTGTTCACCGCCTTTTCTTTACTTCATAGTAATGATACGAAACATCTACCTACTTTGACTTCCCACTCGTTTGAACAATTTTACACTAATGATATTCGCCCCGGGCGGGAATCGAACCCGCGGCCTAGCGCTTACAAGGCAGACGCACTACCAACTAAGCTAACTAGGCTGGCAAACACGATATTGAAATGCAAAAGAGTGAGAAAATGCATATACCTACTATAGCTACCTACACATATAGGGATAACAGAAGCAATAATGTAATACATAAAGGTTAAGACAAAGGCAGGTAGAATATTAGTGGGGACTGAGGGGAGTATGGGAGTTATACGGACGGTATAAAACAAAATACAACACAAAGTAGTTAGTAGCAAATCGAATTTTGGTTAGATACAGGAGAAATTTCCATCACTAATGAGCAATACAATAATGATTTTCTTAAGCTTTGTCCACACAGTCGACGGCCGTCGATTGACAGCGATCGACAAGGTGAATCCATGTTGTCGAGGCAGTGTGGACAGTTTCGCCGTCGACTATGGCGGCTGGACACATCTTTAGCTTTTTTTTTTAATTCAAAATTAGGTTTTCTTATTTACACCCTTCTTGAGTAAATCCCTTAAAGTTTCCATTGGACTTGAGACAAAAGTACCGTATATTTTCCACCCGACTTTGTTCCATTCGTTAAATTCGCTTCTTTTCCCCCTCCTAGCTATTCCCGTTCTTGGTTGTAATGTATATCTATGCATAATATATTTGGCTCGTATATGTTTCTGCTTATCATCTCCTCAAATCTCTTCTGTAATATTTATCCCTGCAGCTTATTTTCCACGCGCTCTGCTGTGTGAATCCGAAAAAAAAGTCTGGTGTGACCATCACGCGATTTTCTGTTACGGAACTTGCAAAAAGTCAGCCCAAAAAGTCGATTTTTTTTAAAAACTTTTTTTTTCCCGTTAGGCGCTTTAACACTATTGTGTCGTTCGCGCCGTTTTTTGAAACTGTCAAATTAAATATCTAAATATATTAAGTAGGTGTGTTGATATCGTATTAGTGGAGGTCAACTAATATACTTTTTCGGATTATTGGAGATAAGTAAGAGTAAAAGGTATAGTATGTACCTAATTCTTTGGACTCAAAGGATTTTAAAACTGACATTGACCACAAATTTCGTGATGATTCTGACAATTTGGACCAATACTGACTTTCTAACAAAGAACCCTTGTCAATATAAAATAAGGTAAGCAATAAAATTACTGACTTTCTAATTACATAGTACAAGTTCCCTATACATTATGTAATAGAAAGTAAATAGAAGGAGTAACATATTTTCAAATGTCAAGATGTGTATTTTTTTTACAAAAATGTAAATGTGTGGGTAGATATAGCGTACGTACCATGTACCGTGTTTTATACCAAGATGAAATATAATGTAAAATAATACAATGTTGCACGTTGTAGCTTGTAAAGGTATGTTTTCTGCTATTGTATTTTGTAAAACACCTTCATAAATGTAGGCGAATCTTTACAAGTAGGTACCTTGTATATCTGAACGTTTTGTTTCTGCGTTGTAAACAGGTATGATCTTTGTAATTGGAGTTTTATCTTTATCGAATAATGGTTTTGTAGGTAATTGGGTATTTATGGAACATATAGTGAAGACCTTCGAAATGGTGCTGATTCTAAATGACAAAGTGACGATGATTTATCCAATAAGATCCCAAAATTAGTGGATGTGTCAAAAGGTCAAAACTCCCAAAGAATCTGTGTTTGTCTTTCCTATGATGTCACTGTCTAAAAATGCGACTATTGTTTTCCTTAGAACAAAACAATTCTTGTTTTAACATTACACCACATTTCCAAAACCTTTTGTTTGGAAATGTTTACGTTAAATGTTTACTATATTCATATTATAATATTTTACATTTAGTATCTCAACATTGGCGTTAGTGCCTTAGGCATTTTGAGTGTTACCTATCCTAAGAGAAAGAGGGAAAAGAGGAGAGAAGAAAGAGAGAAAGAAAATAGACCAGAACCAATTGATGTGGCAGAATTCCTGGGACTACCAACTAGATAAGGAGTTTGATTCCGTTTGACTTGGGCAATGGCTACTACTACAACAACATCTAGATTTTGAGTTACGGTTTGTAGAAAGACAGAGCTTCTTTTCCCAACCATCACATACCTATTCTTAGCTTTCACTTCAAGCTTTGAAGATATTTACCAAGAAAGGTTTTTCATATTCCTAGATACCTTTCCTAAATGTTAATTCCTGCATATTACGTTATGGAAAGGAAAATGGGAAACAGAGTAAGAGTGGCTAATTCTGCAGATGCAAGCTTCTAATGTTCTTATCCTGTGGTATGTCTGTAACGAACTCGAGTACTTTATGGTAATTATTTTATTAATCTAAAAGAATGACTTATCCTGCATCTTGAGCATCTGCATTCTAATTTAAATAAGTAGTTCTAATTCCAGTAGATACCTTTCCTGAATTATGAATATGCAGTTGTAATGTTGTATGTGCAGTTCTGTGGAGTATATATTATGAGTACCTATAGTCACATTAGTCACGTCTTAAGAAAACAGAAGCAGGAAACAGACACCACCTAATTGCGACAAAATTATCCATGATGGTGAGTAAATATTTGAACAAATATTAGAGTCTGTAGTGGTTTTTGTCTGTTTCAACATAACTCCAGAAACTCCAGAATGTTTAGTCAAATGAATTTTATATTTAAACATTTTCAAAACTTAAAGGACAATAAATGATTACCATTCTTCGTAGATTTTGGGCCCAATCACACTAAATTAAGATAGTGCGTACGTGCTAATAAGCTACACCAGAAGCATAAAAAGCTTCAGAAAAGCATTATTGTACATTGGCCAAACATATTATCACTGATTTGAACAATCTGACTATGATGATGCATCGCAATTGAAATGAAAAAGTCATAAAACCCCTATTGCCAGCCTATGCGAGCTGTAGACGAGATTTTATTTCTGGCGCCGGATAGGATTTCACAAAAAAATGGAAGGGAAATCTCTCCAAGCCTCTTTCTTGCCCAGACATATTTTCCCTAACAAAAGAAAAGTAATGGACTTTGAAAGAAATAGGATTTCCTCAATAAGCTCTTGTATTGTGTTGGATGTGTGTATTCATAATTTTTCCATGCTGTCGTGATTTTTGTTCTCAAAATGAACTGAGTTTGATTCTTCAGTCTACAAATTTGAAACAGTTCCTTGGAGTATATTGGTAGGGAAGTTATGGATAGTAGGTACCTTATATGAAAATTGCAAATTGTCGAATGATTGTAAGATTGCCAGAAGAGAGAGGAGTAGGTTAATAAAAATAAGTAGGAGTAAAAGGTAGTAATTGACCTAAAAGAAGGATATGATCGAAATGCACAATCTTATCATTCACAGGAAACAGAAAATTGAGGCAGAAATCCGAAACTGCATCGTTCAAACTGTTCCCAAGACAATAAATAATGTAGACGTCTCTATCTACATCCTTCCCAAAGTTGTTGACAACTAAATTCTATGGAGGCTGACAAGGAGATGTGTGAAGTTGAAAAGTTTCACAGTGACTCTAATGGTGATGCCGTCTAGACAAAGTTTTTCTCTCCGCCTAAACTAAAACCTCATTATTGTGTAAAATGAGTGCATGCAGCCCTTCTTTACCTCTCTGCATGCATTATTCCCCCTTGAGAGAGAGAGAGAGAGAGAGAGAGGGATAAGAGTACAGATTAGGCTAATAGATAGAGGATGCAAGGGAAAAAATATAATGCGAAACACGAAAAGAGAAAGAGCGAGAGAGGGAGAGAGAAGGAAAGAAAGAGAGAAAAGGGGAAAAAAGAAAGAAGGTGGAGGGAAAAGGGGAGAGGCTCTCAAGATAAGTGGGTAATTTTATTTACTTAATTTTTTCCAGAATACCCCATTAGGATCTTCTTTTCCCTCAACCCTATTCTTTACCCTTCTCCTTATTAGAATTTCCCTCTCTCTTATATTATTTCCCTTCTTCCTTTACCTGGTTCTAATTTTTCCATCTCCTATTCTTTCCCTTTACCTTGTTAGAATTTCCCTCTTTCCTGTTCTTTTCCCTTTAGTTTTAAGGATTCTCGTAATTATTTTACTGTTTATAATCCCCTATTATTTTTCTCTCCGTGTGACCTAATTACCTGAGACTGGGGATACTGTCTCTAAGGGGGGGGGAAACTGGTAAGTTGGTTTATGATAGGCCTTGAATGCAGTAAAAAAACACCTGAGGATTTTTAACCCAATAGGTGTTCTGAACTTGTGGCGGGGCACCTCAGAAGGGGGATTCATTTGGAAACCAGCAGGTGTATCCTGTCAATCGACCCCGGCCATCAGATCAGGGGCTGATGAAGGGACTCCTTCAAATAATTTAGGGGGAGGGGTTCTCTTATATCGCGGTGTTCCCCTAATATATTTGTGATGATTTAGAGTAGGTAGGTAGGTACCACAAGTCCATTACTATGATGCAGGTTCGATTACAGAAAATGTTTGGCACATTGCATACACACACAAAAAATTCAGGCGTTCACACAAAGAACTGACAGATTTAGGTAACTCAGGAACTAAAATATGAATAGGTTGTTAAATACGCTCTAACTCTCTCTCTAGTGGTGATAAGTTTTCACCAGCCTAGTGAAGACAATGATGTGAATGGTGTTGTTTTGAAAGTGTTGGAACTTTCGATACGTATAGGGTTGTCTTTTATTCTAACTTCACTATTTTATTCGTCATTCGTACATGATTTTATCGTTAGTTCACGACATGTTCTTCGCCTCGTCTTGGGGTGTTTTGTTGTTCACTGTAATAACCCCTCTTGTGCATGTTTTTTTTTTTTATTTTTTCATTTCTTCATAGCTAGAGTTCAAGTTTAAATTATCATTAAAGAGTGTCAGAACTACTTACCAAGCACGGAACTTTGGCTCAGGAGGATCAAAATACCGATGAATTTAGTCAACATGTCTCTGAGGGGTTCAGAATCAGCATGTCATATCTCTGAAAAAAAAAAAATAATAATAAAAAAAATATTACTTTTATTTTAGCCAGATCATGACAGACAGACGGACAGACAGACAGACCGACACCGAAGCGAATACAATAGTCCGTCCACTATACCTTTTATTATTAGTAATAATAAAGGAAGGACGGACTAAAAACTGGGTGACGACATAAACATTTTCATAGGGGCATTATTTCATGGGGAAAAGAGCGGCGATAGGCATTGATGGATTGAAATGGACAATCGGGAAATAGGTTATTATAATAGTGGAGGGATCGATTTAGCTAATAAATTCCCTCTTTCTTGATAATGGAATTCCCATTTGTTTTGTTCCAGGGATGTGCATTGTGCACATAGGTTAGATCCAAGGGAGAAATTTCCATCACTAATGAGCAATACAATAATGATTTTCTTAAGCTTTGTCCACACAGTCGACGGCCGTCGATTGACAGCGATCGACAAGGTGAATCCATGTTGTCGAGGCAGTGTGGACAGTTTCGCCGTCGATGGAAGGCCGTCGACTATGGCGGCTGGACACATATTTAGCTTTTTTTAAATTCAAAATTAGGTTTTCTTATTTACACCCTTCTTGAGTAAATCCCTTCAAGTTTCCATTGGACTTGAGACAAAAGTTCCGTACATTTTCCACCCGACTTTGTTCCATTCGTTAAATTCGCTTCTTTTCCCCTCCTTCCTATTCCCGTTCTTGGTTGTTATGTATATGCATAATATATTTGGCTCGTATATGTTTCTGGTTATCATCTCCT
Organism: Diaphorina citri; assembly: GCF_000475195.1. Taxonomy (NCBI): domain Eukaryota; kingdom Metazoa; phylum Arthropoda; class Insecta; order Hemiptera; family Psyllidae; genus Diaphorina; species Diaphorina citri. The sequence continues at coordinate 33,174 of NW_007378560.1, read as the reverse complement.
CAAATCTCTTCTGTAATATTTATCCCTGCAGCTTATTTTCCACGCGCTCTGCTGTGTGAATCCGAAAAAAAAGTCTGGTGTGACCATCACGCGATTTTCTATTACGGAACTTGCAAAAAGTCAGCCCAAGAAGTCGATTTTTTTTTTGAAACTGTCAAATTAAATACCTAAATATATTAAGTAGGTGTGTTGATATCGTATTAGTGGAGGTCAACTAATATACTTTTTCGGATTATTGGAGATAGGTAAGACGGACATTGACCACAAATTTCGTGATGATTCTGACAATTTGGACCAATACCTACTGACTTTCTAACAAAGAACCCTTGTCAGTATAAAATAAGGTAAGCAATTACTGACTTTCTAATTACATAGTACAAGTTCCCTATACATTATGTAATAGAAAGTAAATAGAAGGAGTAACATATTTTCAAATGTCAAGATGTGTATTTTGCTACAAAAATGTAAATGTGTGGGTAGATATAGCGTACGTACTATGTACCGTGTTTTATACCAAGATGAAATATAATGTAAAATAATACAATGTTGCACGTTGTAGCTTGTAAAGGTATGTTTTCTGCTATTGTATTTTGTAAAACACCTTCATAAATGTAGGTGAATCTTTACAAGTACCTTGTATGTCTGAACGTTTTGTTTCTGCGTTGTAAACAGGTATGATCTTTGAAAATGGAGTTTTATCTTTATCGAATAATGGTTTTGTAGGTAGGTAATTGGGTATTTATGGAACATATAGTGAAGACCTTCGAAATGGTGCTGATTCTAAATGACGAAATGACGATGATTCATCCAATAAGATCCCAAAATTAGTGGATGTGTCAAAACTCCCAAAGAATCTGTGTTTGTCTTTCCTATGATGATGTCACTGTCTAAAAATGTCTTTTGTTTGGAAATGTTTACGTTAATATATTCATATTGCTGTCGTGATTTTTGTTCTCAAAATGAACTGAGTTTGATTCTTCAGTCTACAAATTTGAAACAGTTCCTTGGAGTATATTGGTAGGTAGGGAAGTTATGGATAGTAGGTACCTACATATATGAAAATTGAAAATTGTCGAATGATTGTAAGATTGCCAGAAGACAGAGGAGTAGGTTATTAAAAATAAGTAGGTATTAGGAGTAAAAGGTAGTAATTGACCTAAAAGAAGGATGTGATCGAAATGCACAATCTTAGTAGGTATTCCATACCTCGGCTGGGATTGAACCCACGCCCTCCTGTTTACCAGGCGAGCGCCTTGATCACTACACCACCGAGGCAGGCAAATATTGCATGATAATAGTGCATGATAAACAGGACAGACCACTCAAAAAGTTATCAGGCTCAGAAACTACCGCACATTCAATGCACCAGTCTGGATGGATCACTCAAGTTAAGCGTGGTTTACATCCGGAAGAGTGACAGACCATGTCTTTTGGAAAATTGATGAATAGTTCGTACCTAAAATGATGAAATGATGCATATACCTATGCTACAGTCAACCGAAGTCGATCAACACTTAACCATAGTGTAGCCAAAAGCAGTGACAAGATATGAATTCAATCAGAGCCTTACCAAACAAACTGGAACCAATCCTATTCCGTTTGCCACTGAAGAAGTTCACAACAGTTCGAACTTTCGAGCCTCACTTTGTTGCTGAAAATAAAACAAACGCCTTGAAAAAAGCAAACGGAACCAAAAATCGAAAACCACAAAATGTAAAGAAAATAGAGACAGAAGAGAAGAGAGGAAGAAAATAGAGAGAGGAGAGAAAAGAAAAAGAACTCTAGTAGTAAAATTATTATACATTTATCATTTTCGCTGTGTAAGTGCCCTGTAGGTCTTACACCGGTAAGTTGCAAGTTCCAACCAAGACATACAACTAAAGTACCTAGAGATACAATATAAACATAATTTTCCGCCATGTTTGAAGTAAAGTTTTTCACTTTCAGCAAAAAAAAAAAAACATACCCCTAAGAATCCCCCATGTTTGAAGTAAAGTTTTTCCCTTTCAGCAAAAAAAAAAAAAAAAAAAAAAACATACCCCTAAGAAAATTTCCCCCGAAGAAAAGCACCCTCTAAAAACTACCCTCATCTCGAGATTTTACTCCCACAGCAAGGAAACTTTTAATACAATAGTTTACTTAGCACATCTTACAGCAATTTCTCAGTTTTCCTAACTCTACTTGGGGTAGATTTTGAGTGCAACTTGCATAAGTTTACAAGAGAACAAGAATCATTACTGTCGCTGGAAGGTTTTGTAAATTACAAGTTTCTGGTGGATTAATTTTGTATACTTAACATTCAAACAATGTATAGTTGTAAGTGGGTACCCACCTGAGAGACACATAAGTACCTACCTAAGGTAGTACCTTACCAAGTAGGTAAAGTGGCTGTATAAAAGAAAGTGTAGGTAAATGTAGAGTGTACCGAAAAACGCTGAAATTCTGTTTCGTGTTAATATAGGCCGGGCGGTGCTGCGAACTCTTGACGTTCGCGCGCCTCCCGGCGCGCTTGATAGACATACAAATATTATAGTAATTACCTACCTTTATTTAAAGTATATCTATAAATTCGAGTAGGTACGTCTGTTACATTATTTTCTATTTCAAGTCATTGAAAATCAGAACAATCTATACCTACTTATTAAACAGACACAAATACCCCCATTTATAGTACAGACGGAAAATAGATATAACAGACGGAAAATATTGATAGGAATTGAAAAGTGTAGGTAACGTTTTCCTCTCGCCGTAATAGTCGTTAAAAATTAATAATTCATAACTTTTTTCTAATGATGTTCGAAAGAAAACTTGGCACTTTTCCATAGGGAATTTTTTTACGAGACGCTATGTTTCCCCTGTTTAAATAGGTAGGAAATAGTAGGTATGAATATACCTATAGGTTTCTAAGTTGGGCAGCTTTCTCCTACCTATAAATGTACATTCCTATATTAATTGAACTAACAACATCGATTGTTGGGAAATCATAGGGCTGGCTCATCGTCAAGAGTATGGTTGGCGCATCGGCATCGTTTGGAAATGGTTTGGGGAACTGTTGGCCACTGGTAAGAAAACGCGCCAACCCATACATTTCGTCAACCACCAAAATGTAACGTAAGACGTAAGGCCCAACCAAAAATGTTGTTGGAGTTAATGTATTGCTCTTTACTTTCCATTACCTATTGTATTGATACCGTGGACAGATTTCCATGTAATTAACTTTGCGGTCGTGGTAGTTTTAGAAATGGAATAGTGTGTTATGTGGTTGGCCAGATCATAGCAAACCAATCAGCATTAGGAATCGATTAAAGTTTGGTTAATGGACGTAACGGTTCTCTTTGTGAGCATGTTCTTTGTTACCCAAAAAACTTGAAAGCAAGATCAAATTGAAACAAGAGGAACCAATTTAACGGGGAAATCGGGAAATACTTAACTTAGGGGGAAATATTTAAAAGGGGGAAATATAAAGAAGGAAACAACTAGATCCAACATAATTTCAAAGAGGCAATATGAAAATTCAAGAATGTTCGGAAAATTCCGAAAGTTTGAAATAATTTTCTCGAGTTTTCTCAGTAGGACTATTCTGGGTCAAATTCTTTCCAACAATGCATCCAATAACAACTAATAATCAATTGGAAATTTGGAGCATATAAAATGGGGCACGCTTTTGTGCTCTGCCAGATTATAGCAAACCAATCAGCATTAGGAATCGATTAAAGTTTGGTTAATGGACGTAACGGTTCTCTTTGTGAGCATGTTCTTTGATACCCAAAAAACTTGAAAGCAAGATCAAATTGAAATAAGAGGAACCAATTTTAGGGGGAGATCGGGAAATACTTAACTTAGGGGGAAATATTTAAAAGGGGGAAATATAAAGAACGAAACAACTAGATCCAACATAATTTCAAGGAGGCAATATGAAAATCCAGTAGGACTATTCTGGGTCAAATTCTTTCCAACAATGCATCCAATAACTAATAATCAATTGGAAATTTGGAGCATATAAAATGGGGCACGCTTTTGTGCTCTAAAATGTTTGAAACAATTTTGTAGATCTCCAAACTATAGGCTTTGTGTAAATCCTTTTGCGTTTATTTTCTAGAAAAAATTTAAACTTCTACCTAATTCTAATACTGCTAAAGAATTTAAAGAGTCAAGTTTTTTTTCCTCTTAAGCGCTTTAACAATGCTTATGGACATGTCGTTCGCGCTGAAAGAGTCAAGTTTGGTAAACTGTTTACGTGGAATCTTTTTTAATACGTCGTACTTTTACAAGCATAATCACGATGTATGCTTTGTTGAATACCCATATCGCCTCACAAGGTAGGTAGGTACCTATATTGAGAGCTATAAAAAAGGCTCCGGTACAATTTATGCAATAACAAGCAGGGTCCGTCCCTCCGGGAATTTTTTAGCCCGTAGTGACTAGAGAAAATCAGTACCTATGTACCTACCTAATTTGTTTAATATTCAGTTTATTATTATTCTTGATATTTGTTGAATACCCATATCGCCTCACAAGGTAGGTAGGTACCTATATTGAGAGCTATAAAAAAGGCTCCGGTACAATTTATGCAATAAAACTGGGTGACGATATAAACATTTTCATAGGGGCATTATTTCATGGAGAAAAGAGCGGCGATAGGTATTGATGGATAATGGACAATCGGGAAATAGGTTATTATAATAGTGGAGGGATCGATTTAGCTAATAAATTCCCTCTTTCTTGTTTTGTTCCAGGGATGTGCATTGTGCACATAGGTTAGATCCAAGCCCTTCAATTTTCCTTTCTTCCCCTTGTTTTAGTTTCTTTGGTTTTTCACAGAAGGTTCTTTTTAGATTCCTCTTGGAAGGCAGGTATGTTCACACATGATTATGTATGAGGTACACTGAAGACAGAGAGAGAGACAGACCCAGAACCCACCCCTTTGCCCCAGCAGTCTAAACAAGGTCTCGTGTATTTTAGGGGAGATCTGACTTGAGTCCCGACTGTGATATCCGAGTTGCGTCCGTCCGATTTGCGTCCCATTTCTGAAATTTATCATCCGAGTTGCGTCCCTGAGCTATCTGAGCTAGAACTATGTATGTACTTTATATACTTATCCTAGTTTGAAGGTATACATGTAGTACAGGGTGACAAAAAAATACTGTACGCAGCATTTTTTCAGCTTTCATCATGTAGGTACCTACAATCAATAGCAATAGAGTTCATGTTCAAAGTTTGTTCTTATAGGCCTATAGAATACAGATGTTATAGCATACTGTATAGGTACAGTTATTTTTGGTCACCCTGTTCGTTATATATACTTATTTATTTACTTTATGGTCTCAAGTATATACGTTTGTCTGATTTTTATGAAATTGGGTAGGTACATTCAACGCAGAAAGGAAATTCACTCCTTAGATTTGGGCAAAATATGGCCTTTGGTTACCCCTTCAATTTTTCAATTGAGTTCTACAGTTTACTGCAAACCCCAACACTCGCCCACATTTTTCTTCTCATTAAAGTGGTTTTGCTAGATTATTTTGCTATACTAGCCCCAGGCAAAAGTGTTCCTACACAATATCTTTTCTTAAACAATACCATTCTACCATCTCGAGAACAATAATGCAAATGGGAACAATGCTTTTGAGAGAAAATAAAAACATCACATCAACTCTTACTCCATAAGACAAAACTTTTTTTTTTCTCGCAAGAAAAACAAAGTTTTTAGTTACAATATTGTGTTTCAAATTTTCCGAGGCTAAAAAATTCCGAAAAAATGCTTGATAAGAGAGACAGAAAAGAGAAGGAGGGAGATGACTGAGGAGAAGAAGGAGGAGGAAAAGCACATAGCAAGAACAGCCTTTGAGATTCAAATTACCAAATGAAAAGGAAGAGAGAGTCCTAGACGCAGAGAAGAGGAAGAACGGAAAAAAGTAAAAATCAAATTGTGAAATAAATTGATTAGGTGTAAAATTTCAGAGACCTAACTATGTTGTTAACTTGTTAGATGCAGGGGGCGTGGTCTAGTAGGTATTGCATTCTAATTTCTAAAATAATGTTAGAAGCATTAAACCCTTCAATGTGGTATGCTTTCATCAATATCTAAGTACTTCGTGTTGGTTCTCAAAAGGGCTCAAAGGTTTCCTTTTGAAAAGTTAGTATAAGGTAACTAGGTTTTTAATAAGAAAATAGAGACAGAAGAGAAGAGAGGAAGAAAATAGAGAGAGGAGAGAAAAGAAAAAGAACTCTAGTAGTAAAATTATTATACATACATTTATCATTTTCGCTGTGTAAGTGCCCTGCAGGTCTTACACCGGCAAGTTGCAAGTTCCAACCAAGACATACAACTAAAGTACCTAGAGATACAATATAAACATAATTTTCCGCCATGTTTGAAGTAAAGTTTTTCACTTTCAGCAAAAAAAAAAAAACATACCCCTAAGAAATTTTCCCCCGAAGAAAAGCACCCTCTAAAAACTACCCTCATCTCGAGTTCTTACTCCCACAGCAAGGAAACTTTTAATACAATAGTTTACTTAGCACATCTTACAGCAATTTCTCAGTTTTCCTACTCTACTTGGGGTAGATTTTGAGTGCAACTTGCAGAAGTTTACAAGAGAACAAGAATCATTACTGTCGCTGGAAGGTTTTGTAAGTTACAAGTTTCTGGTGGATTAATTTTGTATACTTAACATTCAAACAATGTATAGTTGTAAGTGGGTACCCACCTGAGAGACACATAAGTACCTAAGGTAGTAAGTACCTTACCAAGTAGGTAAAGTGGCTGTATGAAAGAAAGTGTAGGTAAATGTAAAGTGTATAGACATACAAATATTATAGTAATTACCTACCTTCATGTAAAGTAGGTAGGTATATAATATATCTATAAATTCGAGTAGGTACGTCTGTTACATCATTTTCTATTTCAAGTCATTGAAAATTAGAACAATCTATACCTACTTATTAAACAGACACAAATACCTCCATTTATACAGACGGAAAATAGATTCATATTGATAGGAATTGAAAAGTGTAGGTAACGTTTTCCTCTCGTCGTAATAGTCGTTAAAAATTAATAATTCATAACTTTTTTCTAATGATGTTCGAAAGAAAACTTGGCACTTTTCCATAGGGAATTTTTTTACGAGACGCTATGTTTCCCCTGTTTAAATAGGTAGGAAATAGTAGGTATGAATATACCTATAGGTTTCTAAGTTGGGCAGCTTTCTCCTACCTATAAATATACATTCCTATATTAATTTAACTAACAACATCGATTGTTGGGATATCATAGGGCTGACTCATCGTCAAGAGTATGGTTGGCCCATCGGCATCGTTTGGAAATGGTTGGGGAACTGTTGGCCACTGGTAAGAAAATGCGCCAACCCATACATTTCGTCAACCACCAAAATGTGACGTAAGGCCCAACCTAAAATTAATGTTGTTGGGGTTAATGTATTGCTCTTTACTTTCCATTACCTATTGTATTGATACCGTGGACAGATTTCCATGTAATTAACTTTGCGGTCGTGGTAGTTTTAGAAATGGAATAGTGTGCTATGTGGTTGTAATAATAGTGCATGATAAACAGGACAGACCACTCAAAAAGTTATAAGGCTCAGAAACTACCGCACGTTCAATGCACCAGTCTGGATGGATCACTCAAGTTAAGCGTGGTTTATATCCGGAAGAGTGACAGACCATGTCTTTTGGAAAATTGATGAACAGTTTGTAAAATGATGAAATGATGCATATATGCTACAGTCAACCGAAGTCGATCAACACTTAACCATAGTGTAGCCATATTTATTTATTTAATATACCTTATTTATACTGTCGGCTAAGACTAAAAAGTCCCATTATGCCAACAGTTTAAACAGGCCTCATTTATTTACATGAAACATAAGTACATACATAATCCCATTCCATTCCTATTCCATTCGCCATAAGCAGTGACAAGATATGAATTCAATCAGAGCCTTACCAAACAAACTGGAACCAATCCTATTACATTCGCGACTGAAGAAGTTCACAACAGTTCGAACTTTCGAGCCTCACTTTTTTGCTGAAAATAAAACAAACGACTTGAAAAAAGCAAACGGAACCAAAAATCGAAAACCACAAAATGTGACAAAGTCTCAAAACGACCTTTACGGCATACAATTGAAATACCTATGTATAGGAGTATAATAGAGACTTAGGTAACCTTTACGTCAAGTTGACAAAACGATTTCAACACGATTATATCGGAACTCAAGGATCAGCCGGGAAATAAGGTAGACGCACGAAATGCTGCACGGTCAAAAGTTGAGACGATACTGAGGAAGGATATCGCAGGAAATTCCGAGAAGGAGACAAGACGGATTTTTCCTCGGAAGGAGGTGTCTTGTTTCGGCATGCGCCGGGAAATTATGTCCCTCTGGAAAATTATCCTCCGCCGAGTCAATTATAATAATATCTTTATTAGAGAACGACACTTGATGTGTTTTGTTCCACTTGTCTAGGGAGGGATGGGGTGGGAGTTAATAGAGAATAGAAGGGGATGTTTAGTAGGGAGTGTCGGATAGGACGGAAGGAGTGGAGTGTGGACCGTTTATGTTAAATGGTGACTAATTATGTACCTATGGAAGAGTAATGTATGTTTGTTACTTTCCGTGTCCTGTCCTTAAGGATAGGTCGGTGGTGTGGTGGAAGGATTGACGTTTCACGAGGGTTAACAACCTCAAGAAGGTACGGTTTAAGAACAATATCTGGGCTTTCATATTTAAGATTTGTATGTGAGGATTTTTTTCCATTCCAACAACAGTGATGTCGATCGAAATCGCTCGACTCTACAGTACATAGTAGTACCTGAAAAGATCTTCTGTATCTACCTACGCACGAAATGCTGCACGGTCAAAAGTTGAGACGATACTGAGGAAGGATATCGCAGGAAATTCCGAGAAGGAGACAAGACGGATTTTCCCTCGGAAGGAGGTGTCTTGTTTCGGCATGCGCCGGGAAATTTTGTCCCTCTGGAAAATTATCCTCCGCCAAGTCAATTATAATAATATCTTTATTAGAGAACGACACTTGATGTGTCTTGTTCCACTTGTCTAGGGGGGGATGGGGTGGGAGTTAATAGAGAATGGAAGGGGATGTTTAGTAGGGAGTGTCGGATAGGACGGAAGGAGTGGAGTGTGGTACGTTTATGTTAAATGGTGACTAATTATGTACCTATGGAAGAGTAATGTATGATGTATGATTGTTACTTTCCGTGTCCTGTCCTTAAGGATAGGTCGGTGGTGTGGAGGAAGGATTAACGTTTCACGAGAGTTAACAACCTCAAGAAGGTACAGTTTAGGATCTTTCATATCTAAGATTTGTATGTGAGTTTGTGCGGAAGATTTTTTTCCATTCCAACAAAATCTAAGTGATGTCTATCGAATTCGGTCGACTCTACAGTACATAGTACCTAGTACCTGAAAAGATCTTCTGTATCTACCGAAGAAATTTTGTAACGGAAGGAGTGGAGTGTGGTACGTTTATGTTAAATGGTGACTAATTATGTACCTATGGAAGAGTAATGTATGATTGTTACTTTCCGTGTTCTGTCCTTAAGGATAGGTCGGTGGTGTGGTGGAACTGGTGGAAGGATTGACGTTTCACGAGGGTTAACAACCTCAAGAAGGTACGGTTTAAGAACAATATCTGAGCTTTCATATTTAAGATTTGTATGTGAGGATTTTTTTCCATTCCAACAACAGTGATGTCGATCGAACTCGCTCGACTCTACAGTACATAGTAGTACCTGAAAAGATCTTCTGTATCTACCGAAGAAATTTTGTATTTTTACTTCCTAGTTCGAGAATGGAAAAAGTAAAGAGTCTGCATAAAAATTAAAAAGTCAGCGCACATTTACACGATTAGGTATCGCACAGAGAGGGGGCTTTTACATTGTTTAGAAAAAGAAAAACTGTTTACCTACCGTATGAATTTAATTCTGCCACCCTAATACATCTTGAACTTTTTAATACCGGGGAAGTTTCACGAACCATTCATTCTAAATTCCAGAACCTGAGCAGAATTTCAATGGGGGGAAACAGAAGGTAGAGAGGATTGTAAATTCCCAAGTGTCTGTGAGGTGGAAAAAATTAATGTCTGTAATTAAAATATTTTACCAATAGATTTATACACGAAACATATCAAGGTCTTGTCAATTAATTTTGGGTTTTTATTTAACTCCCTTCAATTCTACAGAAAAAAGAAGGATTCTGTTTCCTTAATTCTTGAAGAAAACTCGAGAGTATGCATCTCCCTTATCTCGTTAGCTAAAATGTTAATCTCACACGAGCACTCCTTATCACGCACTCCTCCCCACATATCCACTCCCTCCCTTATTATCACCCCCTCCCTGTACTTTCCTCTTTTACAGTGGCGTGGCGTGAGATTTCCAAAAAGGGGACTATAAACCGTTCATGTAGACAGTATGCGAATCTGCCGGTGGTCTTAGTGCACGACCACAACTGCATCCATAGTCCATGGATCATTGACCCTCACAAAGCCCATCGTCCAGCGCAGAAAAAATACTCAGCCCAAGTTCTTGATTTTCTGCGAGGGTCGGTACTATGGTCAAGGCTCCGTTGAGGACACTTCTCTATTCACTAGTATGGTTTGTTTATTTTCTCTTGGGTCGGTAGGTATGGGTGCCAGGCGAGTGTCGATGGTTGGTTCTCCGTTGTGGACGCCTATACTTGAGCTAAAAACAGAGTGGAGAGGAGAGCAAAGAGCATAGAGTTTTTAGCTCTCATTTCTATGCTGTTTACCTACCGTATGAATTTAATTCTGCCACCCTAATACATCTTGAACTTTTTAATACCGGGGAAGTTTCACGAACCATTCATTCCAAATTCCAGAACCTGAGCAGAATTCCAATGGGGGGAAACAGAAGGTAGAGAGGATTGTAAATTCCCAAGTGTCTGTAAGGTGGAAAAAATTAATGTCTGTAATTAAAATATTTTACCAATAGATTTATACACGAAACATATTAAGGCCTTGTCAATTAATTTTGGGTTTTTATTTAACTCCCTTTAATTTTCCTTTCTTCCCCTTGTTTTAGTTTCTTTGGTTTTTCACAGAAGGTTCTTTTTAGATTCCTCTTGGAAGGCAGGTATTTTCACACATGATTATGTATGAGGTACACTGAAGAGAGAGAGAGAGAGAGAGAGAGAGAGAGAGAGAGAGAGACAGACCCAGCACCCACCCCTTTACCCCAGCAGTCTAAACAAGGTCTCGTGTATTTTAGGGGGGATCTGACTTGCGTCCCGACTGTGATATCCGAGTTGCGTCCGTCCGATTTGCGTCCTATTTCTGAAATTTATCATCCGAGTTGCGTCCCTGAGCTAGAACTATGTATGTACTTTATATAATTATCCTAGTTTGAAGGTATACATGTAGTACAGGGTGACAAAAAAATACTGTACGCAGCATTTTTTCAGCTTTCATCATGTAGGTACCTACAATCAATAGCAATAGCGTTCATGTTCAAAGTTTGTTCCTATAGGCCTATAGAATACAGATGTTATAGCATACTGTATTATAGGTACAGTTATTTTTGGTCACCCTGTACTTATTTATTTACTTTATGGTCTCAAGACTCTCAAGTATATAGGTTTGTCTGTTTTTTTATGAAATTGGGTAGGTACATTCAGCGCAGAAAGGAAATTCACTCCTTAGATTTGGGCAAAATATGGCTTTGGTTACCCCTTCAATTTTTCAATCGAGTTCTACAGTTTACTGCAAATCCCAACACTCGCCCACATTTTTCTTCTCATTAAAGTGGTTTTGCTACATTATTTTGCTATACTAGCCCCAGGCAAAAGTGTTCCTACACAATATCTTTTCACAATACCATTCTACCATCTCGAAAACAATAATGCAAATGGGAACAATGCTTTTGAGAGAAAATAAAAACATCACATCAACTCTTACTCCATAAGACAAAACTTTTTTTCTCGCAAGAAAAACAAAGTTTTTAGTTACAATATTGTGTTTCAAATTTTCCGAGGCTAAAAAAAAAAAAAAAAAAAAAATCCGAAAAAATGCTTGATAAGAGAGACAGAAAAGAGAAGGAGGGAGATGACTGAGGAGAAGAAGGAGGAGGAAAAGCACATAGCAAGAACAGCCTTTGAGATTCAAATTACCAAATGAAAAGGAAGAGAGAGTCCTAGACGCAGAGAAGAGGAAGAACGGAAAAAAGTAAAAATCAAATTGTGAAATAAATTGATTAGGTGTAAAATTTCAGAGACCTAACTATGTTGTTAACTTGTTAGATGCAGGGGGCGTGGTCTAGTAGGTATTGCATTCTAAAATAATGTTAGAAGCATTAAACCCTTCAATGTGGTATGCTTTCATCAATGTCTACATAGTTCGTGTTGGTTCTCAAAAGGGCTCAAAGGTTTCCTTTTGAGAAGTTAGTATTAGGTAAGTAGGTTTTTAATCCAGGATTATTTTATTCTGATTTCTTCCTCGATTTTCATAGGGCTTTTCAGATCTTCTATCTTCTAACTATTAAATTAATCGAGAGTGATAATAATTATCACCAATTTATTTATTAGCTCTCAAAAAAAAAAATTACATTAGCCATTAATAATGTGGGTTTATTAGTCCTACTGATGTTACAAAATGGTCGAAACTCGAAACGTTTTCTATTTCTAGCTAGAGACAGAAGGTTATTACTGTTAGGAGCTGCTAGGAGCCACATTAGTTCACATTAATTCTGTCACACTTTTCTCTCCATGTTTAATTTCACCATCTCCAGCTTTCATCACATTAAAGAAGAAAAACTCTTCTCAGTGTCAGTACCACCAAGTAATAAATTAATAAATTTTATTTATATTCATAAAATTTGAATTTGTTTTCATAACATTTTGCAGACACCACGAAAAGAAAAACACAACTTTATCGGTGACATCTTGAATTGGTGTTATGTCTTACCATCTCACACTTAAAAAAAAAAAAGTAAAAATAAGCACTTACGCAGCCAGCTTGAAAAGCGAATTGTAAAATAGTAATGATAATATTAATAGTAATAATAAAAGAAGTCACAGTTGAACAGAACCATGGGAAGATGATAAATTTCTTTGGAACACATCAGTAGTTCAGTAGAAATTTTTTGGCACTGGTGTTACAACAATAATGCTGTAAAATGCTCACAGCTTTGTGACGTTATTTCCCACTCGGCGAAAAACATAGGGGAGATTTTCCCCCTGAAAAGCTTTGTAAAAAAAATAAAATAATAATAATAATAATAATAAAAAACATTCAAATTTTGAAACAGATTACAACTTCATTTTGGTTAAACTGGTGATTTTTTTCAAAAGTTGTTATGATTAAATGAAATAATCTGATGAAATTGAAGGGGAAATAATTGTATTGGGAGGACTATCTAAATAACTAAATTAAAAACAAAATTTGCTTACGACAAGATAAAAACCGGATTTACCTACATGGTTTTTACTCGTTTTTTTGTGGGTTTGACTTGTGTTAGAATTTGTATCTTCCTTCTTTTTTTCTTCCTCTGCAATCTTTTCCCCCTCATCAGCTCTCCTCAACCTCATTTTCCGCATAAACCATATTCCTTCTCCCTAATTTTCTCCTCATCCTTCTCCTCCTCCTTCTTCTATCTTTTCGTTCTCATCTTCTACCCATTCTCCATGATCTTTCTTCTCATATTTTTTCTGCTTCTGCTTTGACTTGTGTTAGAATTTGTATCTTCCTTCTTTTTTTCTTCCTCTGCAATCTTTTCCCCCTCATCAGCTCTCCTCAACCTCATTTTCCTTCTCCCTAATTTTCTCCTCATCCTCCTCCTCCTCGTTCTTCTGTCTTTTCGTTCTCATCTTCTACCCATTCTCCATGATCTTTCTTCTCATATTTTTTCTGCTTCTGCTTCTTCTCCTTCTTTCTCCGAGGGGAATTATATGAAGAGCGGAAGGCACAACTCTAGGCTTAATACAAGTTGAACAACATAATAAATGATGTAATTTATTAATTTTAACTTCTGCCGAAAACCGTTTCCTGTCATTTTTCATCGTAGCGAATTTTCCTTCTGTTCTCCTACATTAGTAAGCGAGTGTGGACTTTCTGTTTCGAGTTTATTTTGTTCATGAGAGTTTTTAATACAAGTTGAACAACATAATAAATGATGTAATTTATTAATTTTAACTTCTGCCGAAAACCGTTTCCTGTCATTTTTCATCGTAGAGAATTTTCCTTCTGTTCTCCTACATTAGTAAGCGAGTGTGGACTTTCTGTTTCGAGTTTATTTTGTTCATGAGAGTTCAATTTTTGTAATAATTACCTTATTGACTGAGAAAAAGGGCTGATATGAGGCCCTCGAACGCTTCATAGGGACCGAGATAATCACAATGTAATGAAAATTTTCAAAATGTGTTGAAAGTTGAAATTACAACAAATTTTATTGCTAAACAAATGCTAAACAAAAACAACAAATTTTCAAAATGTGTTGAAAGTTGAAATTTCAACAAATTTTATTGCTAAACGAATTAAATATAATAAAAAGACCTTCGTGTTTTTAAACACCCTGTATATTAAGTTAATTATTTCATCAACACCCTATATGTTTTGACTTCTAATATCTCGACGTCTCCTTTTAAAATTCTACAGAAAAAAAAAGAAGGATTCTGTTTCCTTAATTCTTGAAGAAAACTCGAGAGTATGCATCTCCCTTATCTCGTTAGCTAAAATGTTAATCTCACACGAGCACTCCTTATCACGCACTCCTCCCCACATATCCACTCCCTCCCTTATTATCACCCCCTCCCTGTACTTTCCTCTTTTACAGTGGCGTGGCGTGAGATTTCCAAAAAGGGGACTATAAACCGTTCATGTAGACAGTATGCGAATCTGCCGGTGGTCTTAGTGCACGACCACAACTGCATCCATAGTCCATGGATCATTGACCCTCACAAAGCCCATCGTCCAGCGCAGAAAAAATACTCAGCCCAAGTTCTTGATTTTCTGCGAGGGTCGGTAGTGTCGGTACTATGGTCAAGGCTCCGTTGAGGACGCTTCTCTATTCACTAGTATGGTTTGTTTGTTTTCTCTTGGGTCGGTAGGTATGGGTGCCAGGCAAGTGTCGATGGTTGGTTCTCCGTTGTGGACGCCTATCCTTGAGCTAAAAACAGAGTGGAGAGGCGAGCAAAGAGCATAGAGTTTTTTGCTCTCATTTCTATGCGCTTTGAAGTCTGTTGATTCAATATACGAGTATCTTCGTTGATTCAATCTACCGCCTGTTTTCCTCTACCTACTCAATGCTCTATGTCCTATGTTTTACTTTTATGTTCACTTCATTTCTATGCGCTTTGAAGTCTGTTGATTCAATATACCTTCGTTGATTCAATCTATACCGTCTGTTTTCCTCTACCTACTCAATGCTCTATGTCCTATGTTTTCCGCTCCCCTTTTTTTTACATTTCTATGCGCTTTGAAGTCTGTTGATTCAATATACCTTCGTTGATTCAATCTATACCGTCTGTTTTCCTCTACCTACTCAATGCTTTATGTCCTATGTTTTCCGCTGCGCTTTTTTTTACTTTAGAATTCAGGATGAATAATTACCACACCACTGCCATTTCCCCTATCTCTCCCCCTGTATCATTACCCCTCCAGATCTGCCTTTTTGTTTTTATCGTTTCATTTTCACTCATTTAGATTCTTCAAAAATACTTGAAGCTTTCTTTATTCACCTCCCCTCCCTTACATCTCTCTATTCACTCCCCTTGTCTCTCTTTGTTTACCCTTTTACCCCCTCTTTATTTGAAGATAAAGATGTTGTACTTCCCCTACTTTCACACATCATGATTAGCTTTATAATGAGAGCTTCTTGAGTGGGAATTAACCCTTGAGGAAACTAACTAACAAGGGTAATTTCGAATACCGTCTCTCTTTGTTTACCCTTTTACCCCCTCTTTATTTGAAGATAAAGATGTTGTACTTCCCCTACTTTCACACATCATGATTAGCTTTGTAATGAGAGCCTCTTGAGTGGGAATTAACCCTTGAGGAAACTAACTAACAAGGGTAATTTCGAATACCCTACAATTATTAGGATGCATTTATTTACAATTTTGTTTTGCGAGTGGGCCGTCCTAAACAGTAAACATGTCGCTGTAGCAGAACGTACCAGAAACACTCCTGCGGAAGAACAGCATTAGCAGTAAAATAAAAATATTTGAAAATAAAACAGTGACTTACCTTGGAAGTCCCCTTTAAATGCCAAATCTGTATCAACCTTAAATCTTTACGTTCGGTAAGATCGGTTCTTAGAATCTGTATAAAATTTCTTGAAATTCTTATGACATTTTCCAAGAGATATTTTTGAAAGCGCCAATTTTTCTCGCACCCAATTTTTGGCGAACAAAAACGTAACCTCAAATTTTCGTGTTGTGTACCTTATTCATTAAATCAATTAAGAAACTTTTGAACTCTTTTTCCAACTTGGGGAAATTTTTACCTCACAAAAGTAAAACTCTCCCGGAGGCAACAAGTTCAAATTGATTAGACAGAACATCAACAGCAGTAGTAGCACCAAAAGTTGGTATTTCCGTGTTTCGATCAGCGAGAAACATGGTAGCTTGCAGCAAATCAGCAGAATGTATGGAACTAGATCAGCAGAAAGTAATGGCAGTAACAGCAGCAGTAGCACCAAAAGTTGGTATTTCCGTGTTTCGATCAGCGAGAAACATGGTAGCTTGCAGCAAATCAGCAGAATGTATGGCACTAGATCAGCAGAAAGTAATGGCAGTACGTGCATCAGCAGACTGTATTACAGTTAGATTGTCAGAAAATATCACAGTAATTCCGCAGAAAGTGTGGCTGCAAATCAGCAGAATATATGGCAGACGGTTAGCAGTATTTCAGCTATTTCCCTTTGTACCTACGTATGTAGTTCCGACTATTATTAGACTTTCTTGTGTTATAGCAGGACTTTCAATTTTATATACACCTAAAATCCATTACCTATTTTCTTCGTTTTAGTCTCAATATTTTTTTTTAATTTTTATAGTTTTTTCTGAGATAATAAAAAAAAATCATGAGAATCACCAATTATTAGGATGCATTTATTTACAATTTTGTTTTGTGAGTGGGCCGTCCTAAACAGTAAACATGTCGCTGTAGCAGAACGTACCAGGAACACTCCTGCGGAAGAGCAGCATTAGCAGTAAAAGAAAAATATTTGAAAATAAAACAGTGACTTACCTTGGATCTCTTAGGTCCCCTTTAAAATCCAAATCTGTATCAATGGCGGGGTACAAAATTGATTTCTAATCTTTTTTGGGTTGGGATGGAGTTTTGTTTATTTTTTGTGGCACTTGATTTGTTTTGGGAGGAACGACTTGGCGGGGTCTTTTTTATGCCACGAAGTGGTATTTTTTGGGGGGATCTCATAACTTTTTGCAGAAACTTAGCATAATATGACGTATGAGCGTAGCGCAACAAAGTATAAAGGTAGGTAATAGGCATAGTAACATCATTTGGTGAGTTTGGGTTATTTCTGAGTGAAAAACACCATGGTAATATATTTGGGTAAGTTTTTGTAAGTTCGTCGGGTCGTTTCCGAGTGAAAAAAATACCATAGTAACATCATTATGTAAGTTTTAGTAAGTTCGGGTCATTCCCGAGTTTAAAATGCCATAGTAACATCATTGGGTAAGTTTTAGTAAGTTCCGACCATTTCCGATTGAAAATGCCGTAATATCATCATTGGGTAAGTTTTGGTAAGTTCCGAACATTTCCGAGTGAAAAATACCATAATAACATCATTGGGTCAGTTTTGGTAAGGTCCGATCATTTCCGAGTGAAAAATTAAATAATAACATCATTGGGTAAGTTTTGGTAAGTTCTGATCTTTTCCGAGTGAAATATGTACATCATGATAATGTAGGTACCTACATGAAAATCATTTTTCATATTTTTATTTATTTTTATTATTTTTTTCCAACTAGGTATAAACTATAAAATTATGAAAAAAGTAACTATGGCTATCCATAAAATATTTTTAAATGATAAAATTATGTACAAAAATAATCGCGGTGGGATTCGTAAAATTATGAAAAAAGTAACTATGGCTATCCATAAAATATTTTTAAATGATAAAATTATGTACAAAAAAATGATCGCGGTGGGATTCGAACCCTCACCCCACACCCGCTCATTCAAAAAAAAAAAAAAAAAATTACATTAGCCATTACTGTGGGTTTATTAGTCCTATACTGATGTTACAAAATGGTAGAAACTCGAAACAGTCTGTTTAACAGAGTCGTTTTCTATTTCTAGCTAGAGACAGAAGGTTATTACTGTTAGGAGCTGGGAGCCACATTAGTTCACATTTCTGTCACACTTTTCTCTCCATGTTTAATTTCACCATCTCCAGCTTTCATCACATTAGAGAAGAAAAAACTCTTCTCAGTGTCAGTACCACCAAGTACCTAATAAATTTTATTTAAATTCATAAAATTTGACTGTGTTTTCATAACATTTTGCAGACACCACGAAAAGAGAAACACCAAGTAAAAGTTAGAGCTCCTAATTGCACAATTTTACTATCACCACTTAACGGTCGCTTTGTTCAGGGCTGATGTTGAGGTGTATGAAGTGAAGGCCCGAAGGATCAATCCCACGCCGAGGTATGGAATTTGACATTCATTCATTCGAGAATTCAATCGTTCACTTACCTAAAATAAAACTCTAAGACCTAAGGGTTCGGTGGTAGAAAATGCCCCAGTGCTTACTTTAAACCACTTAAGAATCTATCGGTGCCCATCATCGGCCTAGCAAGAAAATCTGTTATTTCCAAAAAGTCAGCGTTTTTAGGATATTAAAGTGTTTTCTAGAGTGTAATCCCAGTTATGCCAAATGAGTACATTTTCAAGCTGAAGGTAGTTACGTACTGAAAATGAGATTTTTTCCAACTACCCTTTCGTATAAACACGGTCCTGTTTACCGACGAAAAACATGGAAATCTTAAAGTTGAAATATTATGCAAATTTGTGAGTGATATCAAGAAACCATAATAATGCAATAAAATCATAAAGAGCTGCAGGTTCATAGCTGTGTTTTGGTTTTTATCAGTGCTTGCAGATTGCTTGCAGTAAAGTTTTTTACCGAGGCGTCGCTGTTATCCTTGCAGGTTTGCATGCAATCATTAGAAGACGAGAATTCTTCTGGTTTGCTTCCTCAACGAACTTTTCGTGACTGAAGTTTCGAAAATTTGTTTTTTACCGAGGCGTCGCTGTTATCCTTGCAGGTTTGCATGCAATCATTAGAAGACGAGAATTCTTCTGGTTTGCTTCCTCAACGAGCTTTTCGTGACTGAAGTTTCGAAAATTCTAGGAAATTGTTCGATGAAAGTAACTCAGTTGTTCTCACGAGGCTGAGTGTACCCCGTATTTCAAGGATAGAGCCGAAAAAACTTCGATTCCGCCGAAAATCTAAACAGGGACTTCTGGAGTACAAGCCCAGTGTAAGGCCGGTCACTCAACATAAGGTAGACCTTACAGATACAAATGTCAGTATTGCCTGATAGTGTATGTGCTCATCAGGTATCAGGTAACCCCGTATTTCAAGGATAGAGCCGAAAAAACTTCGATTCCGCCGAAAATCTAAACAGGGACTTCTGGAGTACAAGCCCAGTGTAAGGTCGACCACTCAACATAAGGTAGACCTTACAGATACAAATGGCAGTATTACCTGATAGTGTATGTGCTCATCAGGTATCAGGTGCGTATTTCAAGGATAGAGCCGAAAAAACTTCGATTCCGCCGAAAATCTAAACAGGGACTTCTGGAGTACAAGCCCAGTGTAAGGCCGGCCACTCAACATAAGGTAGACCTTACAGATACAAATGTCAGTATTACCTGACAGTGTATGTGCTCATCAGGTATCAGGTAGACTTGACAGGCGGACCTGTTCAGGCGTACCTGTTAGGTCTACCTGATAGTGTGTAAGCTCTTCAGGTAGACCTAATACCCACTCGGACACTGAGTTCCATATCAATAACATTATGAGAGTTCTAATTTCTATAATTCCATCCCTACACACGTTCTACTTATTGGACCTTAGTGACTGAAATCTGAACGGTCACCTTCCATTTTCTTAATTGAAACTCACCCACTCCGTTCATATTGTAGAACATGGATGACCTAATCCATGGGGACATAATAAAAACTCTCAACCACCGTCTACAAGAATGTTTCCATGCACTTATATTGGTAATCTTCTAATACTTGGAAGCAAACAATGAGTGTAGTTATAGAGGGTGTTCAAAAGTTAAGGTACGAAATTTATTATTACAACTCGAGTTGGAAAATAATCGAGTAGAAAATAATCGAGTTGAAAAATCTCACTCGAGTCCCATCACTAAAGACGAGAATTCTTCTGGTTTGCTTCCTCAACGAGCTTTTCGTGACTGAAGTTTCGAAAATTCTAGGAAATTGTTCGATGAAAGTAATTCAGTTGTTCTCACGAGGCTGAGTGTACCCCGTATTTCAAGGATAGAGCCGAAAAAACTTCGATTCTGCCGGAAATCTAAACAGGGACTTCTGGAGTACAAGCCCAGTGTACTCAACATCAGGTAGATCTCACAGATACAAATGTCAGTATTACCTGATACCCTGATAGTGTATGTGCTCATCAGGTATCAGGTGGATTTGACAGGCGGACCTGTTCAGGCGTACCTGTCAGGTCTACCTGATAGTGTGTACACAGGCGGACCTGTTCAGGCGTACCTGTCAGGTCTACCTGATAGTGTGTAAGCTCTTCAGGTAGACCTAATACCCACTCGGACACTGAGTTCCATATCAATAACATTATGAGAGTTCTAATTTCTATAATTCCATCCCTACACACGTTCTACTTATTGGACCTTAGTGACTGAAATCTGAACGGTCACCTTCCATTTTCTTAATTGAAACTCACCCACTCCGTTCATATTGTAGAACATGGATGACCACATACCCATATTTTTGCAGGCGACATCAACATGTAATATATCATACATAGATAAGCAATATTGTTTGGTAGATGTAGGTGTTACCTACCTACAGACATCGAAGGTGCCTACTTATTTTCAAAGTTCATACTTTGTTTCACTCCCGCGATATGTTCATAATATATTGGATTTGGGAGGGAGGGAGAAACAAAAATTGGATAGGAAAATAGCGTACCTATAAAGCTACCTACGTGAAGAAGGGAAAATTGGAGTTGAGAGAGTGTGAGGGAGAGAAATGGAAAAGGAAGGAAGAGGGAGAAAGAGAGAGAGAGAAGGGGAGAGAGAGAGAGAGAGACGTGATGAAACTGGAACCTCGTTCCGTGAAGCTCACAGGTGTTACAATATTTATCTCTTTTCAATTTCTCCTCTCTCTCTCCCTCCCTTCCTCCCTCTCCCCTCTCTCTCTTTTTCTCTCTCACGGTCACCTTCCATTTTCTTAATTGAAACTCACCCACTCCGTTCATATTGTAGAACATGGATGACCTAATCCATGGGGACATAATAAACTCTCAACCACCGTCTACAAGAATGTTTCCATGCACTTATATTGGTAATCTTCTAATACTTGGAAGCAAACAATGAGTGTAGTTATAGAGGGTGTTCAAAAGTTAAGGTACGAAATTTATTAAGGTGTCGGGTAATCTTCTAATACTTGGAAGCAAACAATGAGTGTAGTTATAGAGGGTGTTCAAAAGTTAAGCTACGAAATTTAAGGTGTCGATTTTTTCTCAATTGGGAGGTTTAACAGGCATGACGATGTCGTTTGGGTGAACGGTTTGATCAACTGATGGCTTACAATAAAAGTTTTTTCTCTTTGCAAAATATGAACAAGAGTCGTCGATTTTGCACTTATATTGGTAATCTTCTAATACTTGGAAGCAAACAATGAGTGTAGTTATAGAGGGTGTTCAAAAGTTAAGGTACGAAATTTAAGGTGTCGAGGTTTAACAGGCATGACGATGTCGTTTGGGTGAAAGGTTTGATCAACTGATGGCTTACAATAAAAGTTTTTCCTCTTTACAAAATTTGAACAAGAGTCGTCAATTTGAATGCTCTCAATTTGAACTACATCAGTAGTTCTCTCTCTCTCTCTCTCTCTTCCATTTCCAATAATTGTCATTTTATACAAGCTCTAAATAATATGTTGTATAAGATCGTCATAAATAGGTTAGGTATAATATCTAATCATTCATTTCAGACCATCTCTGGACAGCTATTTTCAGCTTTTGGCTGGCAATGAATCACCTGCTTATCACGTTAACTTTTAGACACCCTATAGATACGTATGTACTTTTAGTAGGTAATCTTATAATTCCTGAAAAGCAAACGATGGTCCAGAATGAAAGAAAAAAGAGTGGGCCTGTTCTCAATAATCCCAGGGGACGTGGGTCAATATAATATTTATTAACGTGGGAGATATGCAGTGGTGTAGGACGCTTGAAATACAAAACGTGTCCTCTCAAAATGTAAATTTTGGCTTAGGCGTCTCAGAAGATTTTTCGGGTTTCTGGAGAAAATTTACCAAAAGCCAGAATTCACGTAATAGTGTGGACTTACCTAACTTAAAGTACTTCTAATAGACTCCAAATTCAACAAGAGGATTCTGCAATTTACCTAAATATTTTGATCCTGGATCAGTCAAGGGGGAGAGATCAACTCACATATTTACATCAAGTCATTTAATTAGCCGATAACTACACTGTTTAAATAATAATTTTGTGTCACAAGACATGTAGTACCACATTACAACTATTATATTTATGCTACGCCACTGTAGATTTGCTGGATAATATATTGGAATTCTCTTGTTATTTTTGCTCTGTGGATTTTTCAGAAGGAAAACATAATGTACTTATACTTACCTATATTATCTGTATATCTATAGGCAGTTAGGCAGGGAAGGGGATAAAATAAGAATAGAAACACAAGCTAGGAAAAGATAGTGCCAATACATTGAACTCAGTGCAATTTTCTTACAATGAAGTTGGGTGACAGAGAATGTCCCTGGTCCTGGCATTATTTCACTCCTAGTTTCAACGAGGTAGTAGAAAAACATCACATTATTCACTAATATGCTTTATTGCTTTACATCTAATACTTCTGCTTCCTTTTTAGTCCGTCCCTCCTTTATTATTCAATGGGCGTTTAACATCTGTGTTCCTCTCTTTCGGCTATTTTTCATTTTCTCGTGATATAACTCAGAATAGAAACACAAGCTAGGAAAAGATAGTGCCAATACATTGAACTCAGTGCAATTTTCTTACAATGAAGTTGGGTGACAGAGAATGCCCCTGGTTCTGGTATTATTTCACTCTTAGTTTCAACGAGGTAGTAGAAAAACATTACATTATTCACTATTATGCTTTATTGCTTTACATCAGATCTAATACTTCTGCTTCCTTTTTAGTCCGTCCTTCCTTTATTATTACAACAGTAATAATAACCTAATAACTTGATAGCGTACTTATTTGTCCACCACAATAATTTCATATCTGAAACTCAGGGCTGGTCAATATGATCTCTGCTTGTTGGAGTTCAATAAATGAAAATCTCCTCTGATCATTAGCCTTTGACGGATATCTTTTGTCTCTCAGAGGAAAAGTTAGAAAAAGTCTGTTAAGTGAAGCAGTTCCTATAGAAATATAGGAAAACAAGACGCTCATTATATTCAGATAATATGAGAAAGGCAGAAGATAGACAGATTCCCTGAATTTGAAATCTTTCAAAAGAATATCAAATCTAAAGCAAACAATGCTCAAAATATAAATAACTACAAAAAAGAACTAAAAATTGATTGGCAAATAACGAAATCATACCTACATACGTCACAGAAACGCATAAACCATAATAGGTAGGTAGGTATGCATATGCATTATGCATTTATGCAATGATAACCTATGTAGATTTTGTAAGTACATCAAACTAAGTAGGATCTACTTACATAGATCTCAATTCATTTGACCTTATTTATTATTTATGTGTCCAGAAGGCATCCCGTACATTGCTCTACCAACCATGCAAAACGTTTCTTATCTTTAGTGATTCGTTAAAAATTGGCAAATTCAACGTTATAATGTACATGCTGGCTTGCTTTATGAGGTTACATCTCGTATTCTATGCTGCTATCTGTAGGAAAACTTTCGAACTTTGTACAAAGTTTCTCTGGGAGCGTTTGTGAAAAAAGCTCAAAATTTTTTCCCCCACACTGTGCTGCCACAATAGCGGGATTCTGAGGAACTAAGAAGAAATGTGAGGATGTATGGAGAAACATCCATGGATAGGAAAATAGGAATAGGAAGGAGATTTTCATTCCAAGGATCCAATTTTTTTCTTTCAGTTTCCCAATTTTGGGTATTTCATAACAATGAAACAACTGCTACGTAAGAAACATGTGGTCTGTGCCATAGCATGACGAGAAACTCTTGGTCCACACGAGATATTTGCAATCAAAATACGGTTCAATCAACCATTTACCAAACTCGGGATCTTCTGCATGGCAAATTAGAAACTACTGCGTCACCTGTGAACTAACCGTATCTCCAAAAGGTAATATTATATCTGCGTATTTTATACCTAATTTACCTATGTAGGTACCTAATATCTTTGGAGCAAATTTCTGGAAAAGTGTGACGATAACCATAACTTTCAGCGAAATCTCCAAAAGTGGCAAGTGACGTTAATCTGTCTCACGTTGATAGCATGAAATATGAAAGTAGGTTCCGCCCCGGGCGGGAATCGAACCCGCGGCCTAGCGCTTACAAGGCAGACGCACTACCAACTAAGTTAACTAGGCTGGCAAAGTCCGTTCTTGGATCCTGTCTTCCGGTAGATGATTCTTTCGGTAGATATGTAGATTTTGTGTGTTTTACACTTTATATTTCTTCTTGAATTCCCTTCTGTCTTTCTCTATCGTTAGCATAATTTCGGGTACTTAGTGTAAAGTTATGTTGTAAGACGCACTACCAACTAAGTTAACTAGGCTGGCAAAGTCCGTTCTTGGATCCTGTCTTCCGGTAGATGATTCTTTCGGTAGATATGTATGTAGATTCGGTGTGTTTTACACTTTATATTTCTTCTTGAATTCCCTTCTGTCTTTCTCTTTCTTTCTCTATCGTTAGCATAATTTCGGGTACTTAGTGTAAAGTTATGTTGTACTTTTTCTCCCTTTTTATGCTGTAGAAAAGCTACATCTACTGACGTTTATGAACAATACAACTCTTACTAATCGTACAACAATAGTAGTAGTACCAGAGTTTGTTGCCTTACAAGCACTGGAAGATTTCCAAACCTTGGCAACACAATATTGTCTGTGCATTATGCGGTGTCAAATATGTGTGGAAATAAATGTGAAAACAATGCGAAAAAAAAAGAAAAAAATCAAGAAAAATAATGTTGTAAAAAAAAGTCAGAAAAAGTGACACTTTTCCAACACCCCAAGTCACCAGACGAAAGTCTACAGCAGAGTCCAAGACTACTTTCAGAGTCTACATTAGTTCTATGTCCAATGACAAATTTATTGTTGAATTTTGTTGGGCTAGGTACTTCTTCTTTTATCAGGGTTCAATTGCACGATCTGTTTTAGATATAGTTCTGTGCTGGATGAGCTCCAATATTTTCCATGGGTTATCTAAAAGCTCTAAAGAGTAATAAGTGATAGGTGACTCTAAAATGTGTATCGCGTTTGTAGTTTCTTCTTAATAAGTTTAGTGATAGGTGTATAAGAGTAATAAGTGATAGGTGACCTGCCTCGGTGGTGTAGTGGTCAAGGCGCTCGCCTGGTAAACAGGAGGGCGTGGACACATCATTAAATATAAAAATATAATACATGTTATGGCTTACTCTTTATCCATGGAGCATTAAAAAAAAATAAATAAATAAAGCTCTGTAGTCTGTATCACTGATATGTTTTATTCTGTATCAAGTGTTTCACTCTATCTGTCTCACCAAGTGTTTATCTGTTTCACCAGGTGTTTCCCAACAACATCCGCGCCACGGCGTCCGGCGCGAGCGGTTCCTCCAGCTACATATTCGCGTTCGCCGTCAACAAGCTCTACTACCCGATGCTCGACACGTTTCACTTGTGGGGCACCCTGTATTTCTACGCCGCCATCAGTGTCGTGGGCACCCTGTACATGTACTTCGTCATGCCGGAGACAGAAGGGCGCACGCTGCGCGACATTGAGGAACATTTCGCCGACAAGGGAAAGACGTTCGTGACGAATATTCGGCGCGCAGAGAAGAAAAGGCATGCCGCTAGAGTGGAAGGGCAGGAGGAAGTGAGAGGGGAGGACAACTTTGGGATGGAGGGTGAAGATGGGAAGTATATCAGTCGGTTTTGAGATGGTAAGAGCTAGAGACTTGAAATTTGGTATGAATCTTTCAAATGTGACAAGGATGCGACACGAAACTTTTGGTTAGGATCGGTGCAACGGTTGGCGGCATTTTACCGCTTTTTGGCGGTTTTCGGTCTAGTTTAACAATATCTCGGGAACGGTATGAGTTAGAGACTTGAAATTTGGTATGTAGTTCACAAATGTGACAAGAATGCAACACAAAACGTTTGGTTGAGATGGGTGCTGCGGTTGGCGGTATTTTGACCGCTTTTGGACAGATTTCGACCGTTTTTTGGCGGTTTTCAGCTATACCGACTAAACGGTTAGAGATATGGTAAAAGTTAGGGTAAAATAATACTCAAATAAGCATCATTCAATAGGATAAGGAAAGTCGTGTGATGTTCACACCAGATTTTTTACTTTCTATTACTACAGTTTAGCGGAGCTATACTAGTAATGAAAGTATTGCAATCGGTCCAAATTTTCAAAATCGGGAAATGGGTGGAAATATCCGTTTTGGGGTCCCCTGATTCCAAAAAAGTGGTTTTTAGCCCATGGTCTGTACGTTACGTACGTACGTACGTACGTACGTTACGTACGTACGTACGTTACGTACAGACCATGGGCTAAAAATCACTTTTTTGACATCAGGGGATCCCAAAACGGATATTTCCAACCATTTCCCGATTTTGAAAATTTGGACCGATTGCAATACTTTCATTACTAGTATAGCTCCGCTATACTGTAGTAATAGAAAGTAATTTAATACCCGAGATCCAGGGCCGGTTGGTGTTTTCTCCCATTTTTGTCTGCTTGGGTCTGGAAGGCCTAGTTGATGTAGGAATTTCATGTTTCATTTCATCAGTAAAGATGGTACCTATGTACCATTAGAGTCCTCAACTCTCCCTTGACTACAAACTTTACAAAGGCTAAAGTCAGAGAACAAGGTAACATTGAAGTATCATTAGAGATAATTGGATACCAATGCCAATTAGGTAACCGATCAGGGTCCCAATTAAGAAGAGAAACGTCAAGAACTCCTTCCTATTTTCTATCAACATAAAATGGTAGGTACTTACCTACTACCATTTATGAACGTGAACTATTTACAAGCAACAGGCAAGTAGCTAGTAATTAGGTACAGGTAAAAATAACTACCTACCTATTAGCCTATTACACAAAAATAATACTAAGAGGCTTGTTACCATCAGATTCCATCTTTTATATAAGAGTTTTCAGTGGGTTGGTAGGTCAAGATAAAGATACACAAGATGTATGCATCATTTTGAAGAGAGTCATTGGTATTGAAATTGTAATAGTTTTACAAACATAATAATTATAAGTGCTTCAGTGGGCTGTAGAACACACTCAGAAAAGCGGACCTTTGTTGAAACAATAGTAGGTATAGACAGAATCTATACAAATTTGTCAAGTTAAAACTTAGATCTCACTTTGTTCGTTGAAAATCCTTACTAGGTAGGTACATAGGTACCCAAGATATACCTACCCCTCAATGGAAAAAACTTTTCTAGGGAGGGAAAAAGGTCCCCAAGAAATACCCCCCCCCCAAAAAAAAAAAAAAAAAAAAAAATCACATAACTATAGGAAGATTTATTTGCAGGCTCTTGAATAACGTGACTTAACTTCAAGTTGTACTTAACACCTAAACATTGACAACAGACTGGTGTGGACTCTATCTGTACGTTTATTGTCTTCACAAAACGTGTTCCATTGACACCAGGGTAGGTTGTATGTTTATATCGACTTTTGCCGATCGACTGCCGTGCCGAGCAAAGGAACAGATCGATTTCAAGTTGTACCAATTAATAGGTACCAAGAGAAGTGCATCTTTCTTGTTTTTTTTTTTTTTTTAATACATTAATTTATTCATAAAGAGTTTTAACAGTAAAGTCCTATACCTCGCATCTGAATGTACTTGAATGTTAAAATGTTTTAAATTTATACAGGTGTTTATCCGAGATCAGTACCTTTAATCGGACAGCATTAACCAGAAAAGAACCATCCACAATTGGAATTGCCTTGTGGATGGTTCTTTTCTGGCCATAAGGCTGTATGCCGACATAATACAACTAAAATGTAGGTACACAATCGTTTGGGTATTAATTACTTTTTCGCCCAAGTATACGTGCATCAGCAGACTGTATTACAGTTAGATTGTCAGAAAATATCACAGTAATTCCGCAGAAAGTGTGGCTGCAAATCAGCAGGATATATGGCAGACGGTTAGCAGTATTTCAGCAATTTCCCTTTGTACCTACGTATATGTAGTTCCGACTATTATTAAACTTTCTTGTGTTATATAGGAGGACTTTCAATTTTATATACACCTAAAATCCATTACCTATATATGTATGTCATGTAAATTAGTTAGGTAGGTACGTCTCACTTGTTTCATTTAATAACTGTGTCAATCCAGAACATCCTTGTGCTTTTACAGTTGCCTTGTGGATGGTTCTTTTCTGGCCATAAGGCTGTATGCCGACATAATACAACTAAAATGTAGGTACACAATCGTTTGGGTATTACTTTTTCGCCCAACATACCCATATTTTTGCAGGCGACATCAACATGTAATATATCATACATAGATAAGCAATATTGTTTGGTAGATGTAGGTGTTACCTATACCTACAGACATCGAAGGTACCTACTTATTTTCAAAGTTCATACTTTGTTTCACTCCCGCGATATGTTCATAATATATTGGATTTGGGAGGGAGGGAGGGAGGGAGGGAGGGAGAAGCAAAAATTGGATAGGAAAATAGCGTACCTAAAGCTACCTATGTGGAGAAGGGAAAATTGGAGTTGAGAGAGTGTGAGGGAGAGAAATGGAAAAGGAAGGGAGAGGGAGAAAGAGAGAGAGAAGAGGAGAGAGAGAGAGAGAGAAGGGGAGAGAGAGAGAGAGAGAGAGAGAAAGAGAGAGAGACGTGATGAAACTGGAACCTCGTTCCGTGAAGCTCACAGGTGTTACAATATTTATCTCTTTTCAATTTCTCCTCTCTCTCTCTCCCTCTCCCCTCTCTCTCTTTTTATTTCTCCCTCCCTATCTCTTTCCCTCTCCCTATTCCTCTCCTTCTTTCACTGTTGTTTTACATTGTTTACCTTGTTTTGTTCTTGCAAGATCTTCGCGCTCTCTCTCTCTTTTCCTCTTTCCCTCTCCTTTTCCTCTCTCTCTCTTCTTCCCTCTTTCCCTGATTCTCTCTCTTTATTTTCCTCTCTCCGTCTCCTTTCCCCCCTCTCTCCCTCCTTTGCTGTTTCACTCTCTCTCTCTTTCTCCCTCCCCCTCCGTCTCTCTCCCCCCTTTCTATCTCCCCCCCCCTCTCTCTCTCTCTCTCTCTCTCTCTCTCTCTCTCTCTCTCTCACTATATCGCGCTTGTTTACACATTCAATAACAATGGAAGCCGGAATTCAATAAGAAGCTCCTTCTCACACGGAATGAAGAAAACAATGAGAGGTGTTGAAAGGCAATTCTGAGGAAGTAATTCTCTGCCTATGATCTCAAAGAGACTTTTATTAGACCTATGGAATATGCCAGTCTAGTTAGCTTGGAAGGTAGACCGTCTATCTTGTAAGCTCTAAGTTGCTGGGTTGAGGAATAACTTTTTTTTTAAAGAGGTTTGACAGAGAGAACTGTAACTGCTATGGTCTTATCGTCCCGAAATCGAAGAGAGAAGGAAGACAGGATAGGAAAAAGCCAGCCGTTCCGAGAACGAACATTATCCCATCAGGATAAAATCCGCCCCGGGCGGAAATCGAACCCGCGCATACAAGGCAGACGCACTACCAACTAAGCTAACTAACTCAACCTTTGCTGTTTCTTTAGCAAGGAAATGTCAGGCTGGTATACTCCTTGTTTAACGTCCTCCAGTTAGTATTCTATTCTATAAAATGTTAGTTAAGCAATATACTGCCCTAGGTATTTCACGAAAAGTCCGCCACTGATCGAAGTTATTAATTTATAAATAGCGATTTTATAGCTTTAATAACAGTTATCAAGTTATAATTAGGTTCTTAGCTCGGCTACCTAATGACGAATACTAGTACCTAATAAAAGACTAGTATGTTTTGATACCCAACAGTTACCTAGATTGCTCATCATCCTCTATAAATGCAAAAAGCACGTACTTTTACGTCAGATAGCTTGTAAAAAAATCTTAAGTATCCCCAAAAATAGATTAACAACCCCACTTGAAATCGCAATGTCCAACTTCAATAATATGTACAACAACTTGGACATTAGCATGAATATAGGGGAAATCATAAAAAGATTAAAATGTAATATCTAGCTAGGTAGTCAGTACCTTGACTACATAGGTAATTTTAGTTATATTATAAGCTCCAAATTCACTTAATTGTATTTTACTGAATTGTATTGTAAACTATCCCATCTGGGATTTTTAATAAATAAATAAATAAATAAATTTTTTTCAAAACATTCCAAATCAAAACAAAAAGCCCTCAGGAGGTGCTGCCACCACAGTGGTGAAAATTGGTACTAATTATTTTTAAAAGCGGGATTTTGATTTAACCCAACAGAAATGTGTAACTCTTTTGAATGACAAGTATTGTACGAATGTGCACACGCCACCACAAGTAATATTACCGTCAAGGTAATCATGCCGATTTTACCTGCCTCGGTGGTGTAGTGGTCAAGGCGCTCGACTGGTAAACAGGAGGGCGTGGGTTCAATCCCAGCCGAGGTATGGAATTTTATCCTCAATATAATTTGAGAATTTGACCACAATAATAGTGGTAGCCTACTGCTGGAGTAAAGGGACTTTTCAGTCCTATGCGAGCAGTATATATAAGCACTATTATTATTATTATCTACATTAGATTATTTATTCAGTACCTAATACTTAGACTATAGAAACTTATAACGACCCATACGTAATTGAACGTCTGAAATATACCTACCTAAGTAAATACTCGTACATTTATGAATTCCAGAATGAAACTAATTTGTCAAGAAAGCATGGCATTGCTCGGCCCATTTTGTCGGAAGAACTTTTAGAGCAGAGAGCCCAAGGTTGAACAAGAAACAAGGTTTTACAAGATTCTCTAAGGAAAACTTTCGTTCATTATTAAATTTGTTAACGAAAATACAAATTGACGTTTTTTGGAAAGAAAATGATTTCATATACCTACCCTCCTCTCCTCTAAATAATTTCATCGGTCTCACCCTAGTGAGTTGAAGCAAGGCCGTAAACAGGGCTGGAGACAGTCGAACATTGTTGAACAATGTCAAATTCGAAAATCTCGTTTTGAGTGTCTGAGGATTTAGATAATTCCGAGCCTGAAAATTCAGCTGCAAAGTAGGTAACATCCACCATTATAGGCTGACCGACATCAACATAGCCTAAAACACGCTTTTCTAAAGAAGTATTACCTAGGTACTTACCAAGAAAAAATCATTCTGGCGTGTGGAAAATTAGACTTTTAATTAGGTATTACTATTATACCTGTATGGTGAGGAACATGTTTTGTGAAATTTGATGTTGAGGAGTATAAATTTACAACAAGAAGTTTGTTTAAGCATGATGCATGGTACTTGTAAATAATTACCTTATATACCTACTCTTCGTAATTCATGCAAGTTCCACTAATTATAAATGGATTGGCATAATGGGTGTACATATTACTACACATAATTACATATGCATGATGCAGTTCATGAATAATGGTAAATCAGCATATTGCAATATTTCGTTTTCCAAAGATTGTGTGGATTGAGTAGGTAAAATTGTTGGTACACCGGAAACTCACATTAAGTGCACAAAAAATAGCTGGGAACCAAAATAGTTTTCCCAAAGTTTGGATGAAAGTCTATTCAAGGAACCAATTCCGTCTGGCCATATTGCAATATTTCGTTTTCCAAAGATTGTGTGGATTGAGTAGGTAAAATTGTTGGTACACCGGAAACTCACATTAAGTGCACAAAGAATAGCTGGGAACCAAAATAGTTTTCCCAAAGTTTGGATGAAAATCTATTCAAGTAACCAATTCCGTCTGGGTTATCCGATTTTGATGAAATTTGGCAAACACATGGTTTAAGTTCAACGGACCTCAATAGATTTTGGATCAGTTTGGCTCTTTTTCGGATATACCTACATCTACAACTAGAATATACCTATGTATGTTTGTATTTTCTGATAAGTTCTACCTTCTACAACCAGGATAAACTTGAGAAGTAGGTACCTATTCTGTGAATTCGCTCTACTTTCATTTCTCATCAATAGATTTTGGATCAGTTTGGCTCTTTTTCGGATATACCTACATCTACAACTAGAATATACCTATGTATGTTTGTATTTTCTGATAGTTCTACGTTCTACCTTCTACAACCAGGATAAACATGAGAAGTAGGTACCTATTCTGTGAATTCGCTCTACTTTCATTTCTCAAGAACGAAGCAATGATTTTTCTTTCGATATGCCCCGGAGAATTCATGTATGCCAAACCAATTACTTTCAAAAATGAAATAAAAACTAGGTAAGAGAAAAAGTAGTTTCTGGAAAAGTAAGGAAAAGAAGATCATCTTCTTGTTCTCATTCATCTAGGTAGGTGTTACCGAGAGCTGTTATGTTATATTCCTAAGAACACTTAC
This sequence comes from Diaphorina citri, assembly GCF_000475195.1. NCBI lineage: Eukaryota > Metazoa > Arthropoda > Insecta > Hemiptera > Psyllidae > Diaphorina > Diaphorina citri. The sequence goes on along the minus strand of NW_007378560.1, from coordinate 182 downwards.
TTACCTTCCTGAGTAGGTACCTTTGTACAACCTAATGCACCTATACTTAGGGGATAAAGTAGACCCATACGACTTTTTTCAACAATAATTTAAGGGCCACCTTCAAAATAATCCGATTCCAAGATTCCATACTTGTCATTTTTCAAATCATGAGCTTGAACTGCGGGATAGGTCCATCGAGT
>NW_007378559.1:100896-101697 GCF_000475195.1 Diaphorina citri | reverse complement strand
TCCGGAACCACATTTGAAACTTTGAATCTCCAATAACTGGTGTTCTAAGCAGAAAGCCTCTGAAACGGCTGATGTTCCTAAAACATCCAAAGTGAGTTTTCCGCTCAGGGTTAGATTTCTTCTGCCTCTTGGCAACCTACATAACAAACAATACTTACTACCCCTCAAAGACAAAAGTACATATGTAAAACCAACCTAATTGGGACTTGCAAGGAGCAGAAAGCCTCTGAAACGGCTGATGTTCCTAAAACATCCAAAGTGGGTTTTCCGCTCAGGGTTAGATTTCTTCTGCCTCTTGGCTACCTACATAACAAACAATACTTACTTCCCTTCAAAGACAAAAGTACATAATATGTAAAACCAACCTAATTGGGACTTGCAAGAAGCAGTAACTCACCTCAACCGACTTGGGTCGACTTTGAAACACCAGATGTTCAATGTCCGGAGTATACCCGGGGTCACTTCTCACCACTTCCTCCAAGGATCGCAGCTTCCGACTGCTGAACGTCTGTTTGGAGTTGCCAGCTTTCTTGAGAGGAGCGGTATACAGGTTCTTCAGCGAGTGGCGTTGTGCCTTGCTGCTCTTGGATTCGGCCAGCTGAAGAAGACGATTGCGATGTTTCTGAAGAGAAATGCAGAAGTCGTCCGTGCAGCCTCGACTCATTTCCTGCAAAAACGAAAAATTTCAATAAACATTTTTTCCCCCAAGAGGGACGTTTCGTTGCTGTATTTATTTCAGACCAATGAACCATCCCCCAAAAACATCCCCTGGTAGGTGTAAGTCCGTCATTAGATGAGGCA
>NW_007378559.1:79935-100802 GCF_000475195.1 Diaphorina citri | reverse complement strand
TGGAGGACGCGGGTCCTATGGAGGACGCGGGTCCTATGGAGGACGCGGGTCCTATGGAGGACGCGGGTCCTGTGGAGGACGCGGGTCCTGTGTTGGACGCAGATCCTGTGGGGGATGGCGGTCCAACGGGAGAGCTGGTTCTACGGAAGACCTGGTTCTGTGGAGAACCCATATTCTGTGTGGAACGTAGGCGGCGCTAGTCATATTCTTTCTCGGCTATCAAGGACAACTCATTGTTACACCCTCTGACTATCAAAGTCACGATCCCATTTCGTCTTGGTATTTGGTAAATGACGGCATTTGCTACACCAGATGTTCAATGTCCGGAGTATACCCGGGGTCACTTCTCACCACTTCCTCCAAGGATCGCAGCTTCCGACTGCTGAACGTCTGTTTGGAGTTGCCAGCTTTCTTGAGAGGAGCGGTATACAGGTTCTTCAGCGAGTGGCGTTGTGCCTTGCTGCTCTTGGATTCGGCCAGCTGAAGAAGACGATTGCGATGTTTCTGAAGAGAAATGCAGAAGTCGTCCGTGCAGCCTCGACTCATTTCCTGCAAAAACGAAAAATTTAAATAAACATTTTTTCCCCCAAGAGGGACGTTTCGTTGCTGTATTTATTTCAGACCAATGAACCATCCCCCAAAAACATCCCCTGGTAGGTGTAAGTCCGTCATTAGATGAGGCATAATACCTAACTGTCAAACTTTCTTGACTTGGTGGGGCGGGTCTCTACCGCACTCCTGAATTCCCACTTTGGTGCTGGGTCAGAACAAGTCAATGTGGTCATTCGATCACATTTGACATTTCTCAATTTTGTCTGTAAATGATTTCGACTGTTTCACCATGTATAACTTTCGAACAGAACTCTTTATCCGATTTTAATAAAATTTGGGAGAAATCTTCAATACACAAAGGAGATTTACTCATCATTAGATTATGGGCCCGATCGGACCTTCGGGGAAAATGAGGTACAGTATTTTCACTTATCGGTTAAAATGGATTCTACAGTTCACTGAACCACTAGTTAATTCACTTTCGAATTAGGTACAGATAACTGGAATCCACATTGCATTACGTAAAAATACCCAGGATCTTTTATGAAATAGAGATTTCGACTGTTTCACCATGTATAACTTTCGAACAGAACTCTTTATCCGATTTTAATAAAATTTGGGAGAAATCTTCAATACACAAAAGGAGATTTACTCATCATTAGATTATGGGCCCGATCGGACCTTTGGGAAAATGAGGTACAGTATTTTCACTGATCGGTTAAAATGGATTCTACAGTTTACTGAACCACTAGTTAATTCACTTTCGAATTAGGTACAGATAACTGGAATCCACATTGCATTACGTACAAATACCCAGAATCTTTTATGAAATAGGAACCAGAATGAGGATAGTAAAACTACTCAAATTGTATCCTCCAAGGGGGAAACGAACATTAAAAGAGGAAAATGTCATCACGAGTTTGTTATCAGAGAGCATTAATAGAGTATTGAACTCCTCTTGTAATTTTAGCTTTATTAGCTTGGGGCAAAAGATTAGAAAAATATGCTGTCAAAGAAGAAAAAGAAGAAGGAAAGGATCAACGAAGGATGAACCAATCAGATTTGAGATATTTTGCCAGCTTATTGGAAAAATAATAAAGATTACTTAATATGATTAACCCTTTGTTGTCAACGTGATGGTTTGAGCTTTATCAGTAGTTATTATGATATTACCTATTATTCTTCTTCTTCTTCTCTCTCTCTCGTAGTATAGGTATTACCTACTTACCTAGATATGTGTAGGTAGATAGGTAGATAAGTAACACGTGTTTTTCTTTACCTACCTAAATATTATCCTAATGAAAGGCACATGCACACATCTCTGAACTTTACTCTTTTGACACTAGGGTTGAACTGTTAACGGAAACGGGGTGAACAATATAAGTCTTCGCTTTCGTACATACAGGGTGGCTAGAGCAAAAGCTCGTGCTAGGATTCTGCCAGGGTACGTTGTTCCTCGAGACAGAATTTTAAAATTTGTAATAGAAGAAGATAAGGTACCTATATCTAAAGATTAGTTTACCTTCTTACTTCTTACCCTATCGTTTTCTTAGCATTTCCAAGTTATAAGATTTCTTTGAGATTTTTATTCAAATGATACAGGAAAGTACCTATGTATACCTACCTACTTTCCTTCCTATCTTACCCACCCTCTCTTTCCCTACCCAGCTCCGCCCTCTCTGCCGCAAGAGAAATATGCGGAGGTTGTCAATAAAATAAACAAAACACGGAGCGACAGTAAAACATAAATAAAATAATATTTTCAGACGAATTTGGTGTTTCTCTCTTCTCCCCTTCTCCTTCTTCTTTTTCTCCTTGGTGAACAATATAAGTCTTCGCTTTCGTACATACAGGGTGGCTAGAGCAAAAGCTCGTGCTAGGATTCTGCCAGGGTACGTTGTTCCTGGAGACAGAATTTTAAAATTTGTAATAGAAGAAGATAAGGTATCTATATCTAAAGATTAGTTTACCTTCTTACTTCTTACCCTATCGTTTCCTTAGCATTTCCAAGTTATAAGATTTCTTTGAGATTTTTATTCAAATGATACAGAAAAGTACCTATGTACCTACCTACTTTCCTTCCACCCTCTCTTTCCCTACCTAGTTCCGCCCTCTCTGCCGCAAGAGAAATTTGCGGAGGTTGTCAATAAAATAAACAAAACACGTAGCGACAGTAAAACATAAATAAAATAATATTTTTAGACGAATTTGGTGTTTCTCTCTTCTCCCCTTCTCCTTCTTCTTTCTCTCCTCCTCCTTCTTTTTCTCCTCCTTCTTCTCCCTCCTCCTCTCCCTGGTATTTTCTTCTCTCGCTCTTCTTCCACTCCTTCTCCTCCATGCTCTTCTTTCACTCCTTCTCCTCCATGCTCTTCTTTCACTCCTTCTCCTCCATGCTCTTCTTTCACTCCTTCTCCTCCATGCTCTTCTTCCACTCCTTCTCCTCCATGCTCTTCTTTCACTCCTTCTCCTCCATGCTCTTCTTTCACTCCTTCTCCTCCATGCTCTTCTTTCACTCCTTCTCTTCCACCTCCTTCTTTTTGTCATCCCTACCTAGTTCCGCCCTCTCTGCCGCAAGAGAAATATGCGGAGGTTGTCAATAAAATAAACAAAACACGGAGCGACAGTAAAACATAGATAAAATAATATTTTCAAACGAGTTTGGTGTTTCTCTCTTCTCCCCTTCTCCTTCTTCTTTTTCTCCTCCTCCTTCTTTTTCTCTTCCTCCTTCTTTTTCTCCTCCTTCTTCTTCCTCCTCCTCTCCCTGGTATTTTCTTCTCTCGCTCTTCTTCCACTCCTTCTCCTCCATGCTCTTCTTCCACTCCTTCTCCTCCATGCTCTTCTTTCACTCCTTCTCTTCCACCTCCTTCTTTTTGTCATTCTCCTCCTTTCTTCTTCTTTTCATAAAAATGTTCCACACCGGAAAACGTCAAAGTCTGCTCCATATTTCAAGATAATATTGTATTCAAAGCTAGTTACTAGTTACCATTCAAGTTGTTCAAGCGCGCTATCATCCACAGACAGTGTGTATCTATTCGGCGGGCTCAATACTGCAAGATCAACCCATCAATGTGGTAAAAATATGTGGGCCAGAATAGTTAGCTTGAAGGGTAGCGCGTCTGCCTTGCAAGCGCTGGTTCGATTTCCGCCCGGGCCGGTTTTAACAGATAAGAATCGTTTTCGGAAAGGCTGGCTTTCTCCTACGCTGTCTTTCTTCTCTCTTCGATTTCGGGACGATAAGACCCTAGCAGTTACAGTTCCCTCTATCAAACCTCTTGAAAAAAAAAGCTTATATGTAAGGCAACCAACTACAAGTCAGTAGGTACTAAGATTATAACGGACTTTTTTGCCTCTCCATATTAGGATTTCAAATAGGATCTCATATCGAATTGACATTGTTTAACTTCGGTGATCTGTCCGTTACCTACATTCAACGCTCTCCATTGTCACTGACTCGAGCTCAAATGGTAAATTTTTGTGCTGCCATCTGCTGTGATTTCGCAAGCTTCCGGATTTAATACACCTGGTATCATTTTCTTCGTTTCTTTTACATTTTTCCCAATGTCTTTTCTCTTGTTCCGCAATTTTATCCGAGTTATTCATAATCTTGCTTGTTTTCCTCATCCACGTCATGTTTCTGATGTGATATAGACGAGATGCATAAAAATACTGTGTGATCCGGTCGATGTGACACATTAAAAAAAAAAACTCATTTTACTGCTAAGGTCTTTTGCGAGCTCTTTTTCGGTGAGATATTAACCTCAGTTTTGTGGTGGTCAGCATTAGCATCATAGACTTCGGTCCTGGAGGTTTTAGTATTTCCAGACTTGAGGAAAATCAGAAAATTTAATAAATCCAAGTGATGTTAAGAAAATAAATCTAGAGAATGGCAACATAAGTATGTTTCACGCAAACATTTTAAATTCCTTTTCCTTGGGATTTCAATTTTCAATCTACTCTTCAGAAAATTTAATAAATCCAAGTGAAGTTAAAATAAATCTAGAGAATGGCAACATACGTAAGTATGTTTCACACAAACATTTTAAATTCCTTTTCCTTGGGATTTCAATTTTCAATCTACTCTTGACTCTTCAGAAGGCTGAGTCCTCTACTGTGTGTTTCAAAGCGAATATCTTCTGTTAATCTACCGAACACCCTGTACACCTCAAAACAGCACAGAGCAGAAAAAGAACAGAGAGAACGTCGAACAATAAAATCGACGTGCTTTTCTTTTCTCTCTGTTTGAACATGACTATCAAAAGCTTTGATGCGAAAGATAACCAGGATGGCTTTTCTAGTGGCATTTTCTTAGCGGAGGAAACTGTAAGGTACATGTCATTCCGATATCTTCAAGTGGGATATTGTGTGACATGCTAGGTACTCAGGTATTACGAAGTAGGTTGGGTAGGTACCTATAGGTACTTGAAGTTTTGAAATGGGAAAAACTGAGACTCGTGTTGAACATTAGAAAAAAATACTGTAAACACGGGGCATCTAATAATCCTTGTAACAACGGAAAATATTACCACCCCTTAGGTAAGTTTAGGTACAACTTAACTGAGTGTGGTACTTGGTAGGTAATAATGCGAAAGGTATTGTCCATGAGGTCTAAGGAGGACGCTCCAACTGCGTCAGACAGATCTTGGGTCTTTCCGATTTAGGTCTGTTAGACCGTCGCACTGAAACGTGTGTGACGGGAAAGGCTTCATTCAGACCATCTGAGATACCTAGAAGTTGGAATCTAATCTAAATCATGGTTTCTTTGTGGTGAAGCTGAGTCCTGAGAGCTTCTTCACAATTTTTGTGGATATCACAGCATTACTAAGAGCCTCCTGTACTATTTCCGACACATTTAAGTATATTTTTTTCTTTTTACTGTGGTAATGCCCCCACTGGTCGCTACTCGATTAAAGTAGCTACTCAATTACCCAGAGGGAGATATGCTAATGGGTAGGTAATAGAGATCAGGTTAAGGAACAAAGCAATTAGAGAGAAACAGAGAAAGATGAAGAAGGAAAATGAGAGGGCGAAAGGGAAAGAGAGATTTAGGTAAAGAAGAATAAGGAGAAAGAGAGAGAGAGAGAAATGAGGAAAGACAAAGGGACAAGGACGAAGAGAGAACGACACAGAAAATGAGAGTTAGGAGTGACTAGAACGGGGATGGGAAAGAGAGAGAGAGATAATTTACACAAACATTATCCAAATGAGAAGAACAAGACTGAAGATAGGTAGATATATTACTTACTTATAGTGATGGCGAAAGACAAAGGGACAAGGACGAAGAGAGAACGACACAGAAAATGAGAGTTAGGAGTGACTAGAACGGGGATGGGAAAGAGAGAGAGATAATTTACACAAACATTATCCAAATGAGAAGAACAAGGCTGAAGATAGGTAGATATATGTACCTACTCGTAGGTACTTATAGTGGTGGGATGGTGAGGATGTACACAAACATTATCCAAATGAGAAGAACAAGGCTGAAGATAGGTAGATATATGTACCTACTCGTAGGTACTTATAGTGGTGGGATGGTAAGGCTGAGAATGGAGGTTTGTGTAATGCCGACTCGAAGAGGTGAGTAGGGAGTCTCATTACAACAACAATTCAAAATAATTAGAACAACCAACGTAAAACTAGAAACTCTGAGTGAAAAAACACTCAAACTCATGGTGGGTTATACCAACTCTTCAGTTGGAGATTTCACCAATGAGAGATTTTTTTTTATCTCCGATTAGGTCTTTAGTAAAACCCGCCGTCAGACTATAAATTAAATGTGCGGTTAATTTTAATTCCTACTAACAAGAGAAACATTACGTGATGGAAATGTTTATATGTACATTATCATCACCCCTGGCCCTGGGGGGTAAAATCTTTAAAAGGAATTGCTTTAAATTTTGATCTTGAAATTTGCGTTTCCCTGACTCGATTATTTTATGTCGCTACTGGGATTCGAACCGTAGTCCCCTCGGTTATAAATCTAATACCTCAGGCTATGTTTTTTACGAGTACCCATCATGTACCTATTCCAAAATACTTAGATATACCCATAATAATCAGGAACTTTGAGATTTCTTTTTACGCGGAGAAAAAAAAAAAGAAATAAAAATAATACTTTCCTCCTCCTCCTCCTCCTCCTCCTTCTCCTCCTCCTCCTTCTCAAAAGGAATTGCTTTAAATTTTGATCTTGAAATTTGCGTTTCCCTGACTCGATTATTTTATGTCGCTACTGGGATTCGAACCGTAGTCTCCTCGGTTATAAATCTAATACCTCAGGCTATTTTTGTACGAGTACCCATCATGTACCTATTCCAAAATACTTAGGTATACCCATAGTAATCAGGAACTTTGAGATTTCTTTTTACGCGGAGAAAAAAAAGAAATACAAATAATACTTTCCTCCTCCTCCTCCTCCTCCTCCTCCTCCTTCTTCTTCTTCTTCTTCTTCTTTTCCTTCTCCTCTTCTTCTTCCTCAAAAGATTTCTCAACTATTCTCAGGAGAAAAACATTGAAGTAATTATTATATTCATGAAATGAAAGTGGGGAAGCGAAAGAGAAAAGAGAGCAGAAGGAGGGAAAGTAAAAGAAATGATAGTAATAGTAAAAGGAAAAGAAAAAAAAAGAACGAAGCAGAAAGAGCATTGAGATATACAAGAAATGGAGGAAGATGAAGGAGGAGGAAGATGAGAAGAAGAAGAAGTAAAAGAAGGAGGAGGAGGAGGAGGAGGAAGAGGAAGATGAGAAGAAGTAAAAGAAGTATCCATTTCACGGATAACTAAGGTATAGGTAACGATAGGATAGAATAACAATAATAGGTACATAGGTAATAGAAACAGAAATGAAAAGAAAATGAAATTAAATTAAAAGGAATGAAGAAATTTAATGCAAAATACATATAAATTTACAGTATGATTTTACGTTATGTAATGTTATTTCTGTATCAAATCTACCATTGTATTAGGTAAATCCTATTTTACCTAACTTCAAATTCCAAACCCGCCTTTGTAAAAATCGTACCACTGTAGGGCTTTATTTATTTATTTATTTATTCAAGTAATAGGTAAATCCTATTTTACCTAACTTCAAATTCCAAACCCGCCTTTGTAAAAATCGTACCACTGTAGGGCTTTATTTATTTATTTATTCAAGTAGGTAGGTAGGTATATTGTATTTTACAAAATCACAAAATATTGGATAACAGACAACAGGGAAAAAAGGATTTTTTTTTTCAATCCTGCTTCTAGGTATAATATTTTATGGATTTCTGCGCTCCCTAGGTGTAGGTATCACATTTTGTAGGTACAACACGCTTTTACTTTGTAAAGAGCACTTTCGAGCAGAAAGAATAAATTGGAAAAAATATACCTACTTGTTAGAGAGAGAGAGTAAACAAATTTTAAAATGTGTAGGTATCACATTTTGTAGGTACAACACGCTTTTACTTTGTAAAGAGCACTTTCGAGCAGAAAGAATAAATTGGAAAAAATATACTTGTTAGAGAGAGAGAGTAAACAAATTTTAAAATACAAATAAAAAATAATGGATTAGGAATTTGAACCTTTTGTACATAATCCTTTGTTATATTTATTAAATAATTTTATGTAGGTAGGTACCTACCTTCATAGAATTTACCTAAAATTCTGCAATGTGCCGAGCAAAGCTCTAAATGAAGCTCTCTCTAAAATTCTAAATGAACCCTTTATTATGAGAGAAAAAAATCACAACCCTATTTAATTTCTCTCCTGTCATATTCTTAAGGGTGGTTGCAGCTTAGCAAACTCGCTTGCTCACTCTGTACCTACATCAGCTTTATATTTTTGATCTTGGATATCTATGTATGTATATCCATTCCAGACTGCACCATGTTCGAATAGTAACGGTTGAACTTTTTTTAATGAAGGCCTGGTTTTTACAAAATTCTGCAATGTGCCAAGCAAAGCTCTAAAGGAACCCTTTATTACGAAAGAAAAAAAGTAAAAATCATAACCCTATTTAATTTCTCTCCTGTCATATACTTAAGGGTGGTTGCAGCTTAGCAAACTCGCTTGCTCACTTTGTACCTACATCAGCTTTATATTTTTGATCTTGGATATCTATGTATGTATATCCATTCCAGACTGTACCAGAGAGCTGTTTTTAATATTACTTAGTACCAAGACAGGATAGGAGAAAGTCAGCCGTTCCGAGAACGAACATTATCCCATCAGGATAAAATCCGCCCCGGGCGGGAATCGAACCCGCAATTATTGCTTTAAAAAACTATAATAATAGGCGCATATTTAGGTGACAGTATATACATATAAATATTTCTTCCTTATTTCTGGACTATCCTATATTGCCGCACAACCTTTCTAACTTTCCAGACCATTCGATATTTCCCCCAAATTCATTCTGTTCGTTGCATTATTTCCCTTCTTGGCAGCTTTGTCCTTATAGTGTAGTCAGTATTTCCTTCCTTCTCTTCTCCTCACTTCCATACTATCCCTCATCATATCCCTTTATCCTTCCTTATTCCCTTTCGCTCCCCCTTTTCCCGCTCTTGTTCCAAAAATCCCTTCCTCCCAAACCATGCTGTTCTGTACATTTTTTTTCCCCTTTTTCGGCTCTCTGTGTCCCTTCCCTATTTGTCCTTCCTTTCCTTTCCTCTTCGATTTCCTCCTATCCTTCCTTATCTTCCCATTCAGCATTATTTTTTTTTTCTGCTTGCCCCTGTCCATTCTTCCATCTGCATATTCCATTGTCCTCCGGTTCTCTTCCCTTCTTCTCTCTCATCCCTCTTTCCTCCGCATCTCATACAGTTTTCTGCAATTTTTCCCTCCATCCCTCCTTCGCATCCCATTCAGGATTCTTTTTCCCTCTCGTTGTCCATTTTCCATGTATTTCCCTCTGCTTTAAGGTTGTCATTAGCAGGAACTGCAGGGCTCATGATGATGTTCTATTGGGTCATGTTCTCTGCAATGGCCTCTATCCTTTTTTTCTTTTTCCCATGTGACTTTCTCAAATTAAATGTTTCCGTCCTTTTTACCCTCGTCCAATTTTTTCCCTTTGTTCCATCCCTATTGTTCTACGTATTTCCCTCTGCTTTAAGGTTGTCATTAGCAGGAACTGCAGGGCTCATGATGATGTTCTATTGGGTCATGTTGTCTGCAATGGCCTCTATCCCTTTTTTCTTTTTCCCATGTGACTTTCTCGAATTAAATGTTCCACAATATTACAGTCGAACCCTTGTTCTTTTTCCATCCTTTTTACCCTCGTCCAATTTTTTCCCTTTGTTTTCTCTTCCTGTTAACGTTTTCCTCTATCTTCTCTCCTGTCTTCCTTTTGCCCTCTCTTCTTTCTGTCTAGTTCATGAGGATATTATTTCGTTTGTTTTCTTCTTGAATTGAGATTTTCCTCCCACGGCTTCTCGGCTCAAGAACTTTCAAGAAGAAATTATATCGGTACGATCCCATTTTGTGACCCCATTTTGGTGCCTTTGGGACTGAAAAACTCACCAATATCTGCGCTTTCCATTTTTCTCTCTTTTTTATCACATCACATGAGCTCACGTGAAGTGATAATAGGGTGTTTCTACCTTAACGCGCTCTTTCATTCCTCCCTGTTCTTCTCATTCTAGACATCTCGTCTCAAAGTTCAAAGCTACCCGCTATCAAGAGCAGACTTTCGTCTTTTTCTTCTCTCTTCTTCTTTTAGTTTTTCTTTTTCTTCGTCTTCTTCTTCTTCTCCTCCTTATTATACCTCTTCTTCATCTCTTCTCTGAACCCGTCAATGTCATTTGAGAGAGTGAGTTGCTTGGAAAATACATCAAGCCTGGTTGATGGTGAAGTGCCCATTTCAAGCTGGAAGGAAAACTTTTGCACGAACTTTTCATTGAGGTAACAGTGGAGGGTGTTATTCACGAATGGGTTGTTTTTTTTTTTCAATTTCTATTACTAAAGTACCTAAAGCGAAGCTAGTAATGAGAAAGTATTACAAAATAGGTCAAAATTTTCAAAATCGGGGAAAAAATCCGTTTTAAGGTCCCCTGATTCCAAAAAAAGCTATATTATTAGAATGTCATATTTTAGGTAGTGTCAAGCTTCTCGATAATACAATGTATTATAGAGTTCAATATTAGAGTTCCGGAACCCAGTCACTCGATTGGGCTTCCGGCAACCTAGTTTTTTTTCTCAGTTTATGGACTTCGTAGAACAACTCCTTGTCTACACCACTGTATTTATCCATTACAGTTTGCTCGCTGTTTGCTGTACAGTTTTCTGTTTGGTTTCATCTTAGTATCAAATTTCTCGTCAAGTTTCGTCCGTATAAACTTTTCTTTTTCTTACCTAAGAATTCTTATTCCAAACGGTGGTCATGGGAAATTAGTGACCTCTCTCTCCCTCTCTCTTTCCACAATGATGTCATTACTATTTTTTCGTGAAAAAAGTTCTCTTTTCTCATTAGCTAAGAGCTACATATGAATCATTCCATGCGGCCTAAAAAAATGTTGTGGGTTGGAATAAAACCATAATAAAGTAAATAAAAAATAAAATTGTTTTTTGATAATCGTGAAATATTTAAAAAAATAATAATAATTAGAACTTCTACTCCTGCTGCGATAGAGTCAACATCTATCTTGGTTGAAGATGATGTCCTGAGTGACATCGAAAGATCACCAATTTAAAAACTTTTAATCGTAATTGTCTTGATAGTTTTGGCACTAAAAACTGACCATCGAAATTTTGACCCGATTACATTACTTTCCTTCCTATAGGATAAGGAAAGTAAAAAGTAAAAATCATAACCCTATTTAATTTCTCTCCTGTCATATTCTTAAGGGTGGTTGCAGCTTAGCAAACTCGCTTGCTCACTTTGTACCTACATCAGCTTTATATTTTTGATCTTGGATATCTATGTATGTATATCCATTCCAGACTGTACCAGACAGCTGTTTTTAATATTACTCGGTATACTTGACCCTAGGGAATCCATTTTTTCAGCATCTCAAATTGAACCGAGCTCTTCTTTTCTTCTCTCTCAGAATCCTAGTTATGTAGGTAGTGGGTAAATAAAACAATCCGTTACTTGGATTTCACTTGAACGTGACGTCTAAAGTGAGAAATTTCAAGCAACAGGAAGACAGGGAAATAATATTCTAAACGAGGGAATTTTTCCCGTCGTTCTCCCCTGAGACCGTGCACTCTGGTTCTACCAAGTGAAAAATCCCTTTCCATCCCACCGACTACGACTTAACGTTTTATCCCTCTCGATTATTAATCCCTCCGGAATCTACTTAAATTTAGCAATACTTTCGGGAAAGGATTATTTCCCTATAAGTATTTACCTAACTTATAAGGAATCTAATGAAAAGGATAAAATATGGGAACCTCCATGGATGAGTGGGTATCTCACAAGACTTGCACATTCGAGGTCTCGGCTTAATTCCCACCGAGGTCGACATTCTTTCGTCTTTATGCTTGGATTTCGAAGTGCACTCAGACTACAGATGACAGTTTAGTAGCCTCTTTACCACGCAAACTCCAATCGGTAAGAACCACAGAAGCAAGACTCGAAAGGAAAAATTTCTCACAAAGTGCTCCGTGTGTCAGGTTTGAGGTAGATTTTTTTTAGAAAAAAAAAACTGCTCTAACTTTGCTCTCTTACCAAGAAAATCTGCTACACCATTAATTTCCATGAAAAATGCTTCGCAAACGAGAGAAAGAATGGATTTCTGAGAAAAAAGGTATTTCCTGGGAGGTGAAATCGTGTTCTTTATGAGTGTGTAAACACGGGTGCCTCGTACGTATATTTTAAAATGGTTCGCAAACGAGAGAAAGAATGGATTTCTGAGAAAAAAGGTATTTCCTGGGAGGTGAAATCGTGTTCTTTATGAGTGTGTAACAAGGGTGCCTCGTATATTTTAGTGACCAGGTTTCTTATCGGCGGATAACAATAACCTAATGGACATAAGTCCCGTTTTCTACCCGCCTAGAAGGGTGATAAATTGGGTCACTAAATCCAAAGTCCACCGCTCTGACCATTACACCACTGAGGTTAGCACTTAACTTTTGTTATTATTATTTATTTGATTTTTATAAAGGCCAATATGGTGTCAAACTAATCTTGTGTATTGGTAAATACTCAAACCGCAAACCTATATGACACGATTTTCTTTTTTTTTTGAGAGAGAGAGAGAGAGAGAGAGAGAGAGAGAAACATTCACATCTTGAACTTTAAGAGTAGGTATGTCAAAGGTTATCATAAGATACACACGATTCAAACGTCTTGTCAAAGGATTCAAAAGGTGTCAAAGGAAGATACTTGACAACCTCTCTTAGACTCTCATCTTAATAGTCTCTTCAAAATGGGCTTGATATTCTTTAGTCTGTTGTTTGAAGGAAAAAATAATTTAAATTCTGAAGATTATAATCTTCATAGAATTTTAAATAATCTTCTTTTATCTTACGAAGATCTTGAGTGATTAATATGTAAATAATGTTGGTAAATATGCAAATAAAGAAATTCAAATTTATGAAAACATTTATCTCGGAGGCTTTTCTTTTTCTTTTTAGACAGAGTTTACCTCCAAGAAAGTCGTTGACTTTTCTCCAGATTGAGCGCAGCAAGGAATTCCAGATTCAGTTATAATTATGAGTACCTAGGTCTTTTCCATATTTTTAGCTTTTCGGCTCGAACCACACACAGGTAGGATGGTAACCTATAACAGCTAGAAAGACTGAGTTTAATGAAAACGTCAAAATAAAGGGGTGGGAATTTCAAACTTGTTATTTTCTGATTTAAATTAGTCCGTTGTGGAGGAAAAACGACAAACTTGTTCAAATTAAACTCTAAGGTTTCCGAGAATCCATCACTTTTTAGTCCAATAGTCCGTCCTTCCTTTATTATTACAATAGTAATAATAAAAAGGTATAAGGGATGGGCTACTGTATTTGCTTCGGTGTCGTCTGTTGGTCTGTTTGTCGGTCTGTCCCCATAGAAGGACTTATCCAAACCTGGCCGGCCTATATATCAAATTAAAGGTCTTTTTATCAGGAACACGAAAGTGGTGGTGCAAATTTTGTCCAGAAAACCATAAAGCCAAAAAACTGGTTTTTGGGGGATTTTTTTCACATTTTCTCACACAAATGAGCTCTGATCTCGAAATTTGTCGCGACAACCTATGAACTCAAAGCGAGAAAGTTTTAGATAACACACTTCAGTCGTTATTTTAAGACCGGTTTTAGCGTCAGCTATGTTAAGCTACGCCGAGCAAGGCCAATATGATTTTAAATCATTACATGAAAGTAAAATCAAAAAATCAAATCAAGAATGATAATAAACTGAATATTAAACAAATTATCATTACATGAAAGTAAAATCAAAAAATCAAATCAAGAATAATAATAAACTGAATATTAAACAAATTAGGTAGGTATACTTACATTAAAGTAAAATCGAAAAATCAAATCAAGAATAATAATAAACTGAATATTAAACAAATTAGGTAGGTACATAGGTACTGATTTTCTTTAATCACGATTGAATAAACTACGGGCCAAAAAATTCCCGGAGGGACGGACCCAGCTTGTTACTTCTTATTATTATCATTTTTTTTAACTTTCTTACAGGGAAGGCATTACCAAAGGTATTGTAGCTTATTGAATATGAACGAAGGAGAAGGAAGTGGGATAATCCCGGAAATAGGTCAGAGAAGGTAAATAAAATGTATTTAATATTTCCATTGAAAATACATACCTACCTAGGACCCGAGTTGAAAAAAAAAAGGATGTACCTATCTATTATGTCTCCCTAAGAGATAAACACTTGATTGCTGGGAAGAATATACATTTTATTTAACTCATTAAATTTGTACTGATAGGATAAAGAAATATTGATAAATTCAAAGGAAATAGGCCATCTCCACCAATACGTATTTCTAAATATTTTTGGGCAAAGTAAACTAGACATCTCCACCAATATTTCTTCCATTGCACATTGCATACTCAAATAATTTCACGGCATTCATACAATTTGAACGCTAAAATGTCCCCAATGAACGAACACTGAGGTTCAAGCAACATCGAATGTGGTATGAATTTAGATAATTATGCTGTATGGTAATTAATGTAGTTATGTTTTGCTGTGTGGTGATTATCTCACATAGACAGGTTGGGTATTTACGGAGGATTTTTTTTTCTTTTATATTGGTATACACTCCCTTCTTTTCATTCCATCTTGCAAAAAGAAGAGACGTAAATCATGTTCACTTTTCCATTAACATGCCCGCTTTCATTAACATGCCCGCTTTTAACGCGCAGGCTTTTCCTTTCACGAACTTTGTTTTAAAGCCCCAATTTTTTTACCACTTGAGTGATTTTGATAAAAAGGTACCTATTATAGGTACCTACGTCGGTAGAAAAAAAAAGGTTGGCAAGTAGGGAGTAAAGAAAACATTCCTCGTTTAGAAAAACCCAAACCTGGTTTTGTGACTTTGTGGAAAATTATTAAAGCAAATGGTAGGTGCGCTCAAAAAGTACATTTTTAAATGAAATAAAAATTACACACATCAAGCTTATTCCTCACTCTCCCTCTCGCATTACAGGATAACCAAAAAAGTCTCTTCTTTAAAGACAACCCTGTATTATATTCGTATATTAACAGTCTAGGGAAAATAAAACTGCTTCAACTCACAAAAAGGGTTCCCTGTAGAACTCACAAAAAGGGTTCCCACGAGGCCCCGAATGGTGTCCTAATATTAATGCTCAAATTACCTTTATATCAAATATTTATTATGGTAAATAAGCATGTTTCTTATCTTTCTTCAACATCATTCCAAATTTTAAGATCATTTTCTTTAAACTTTTGGCGTTGACGTCACGTAAATTTTAACGAAAAAAAGTTGCTGATAAAATAAAATAAAAAAACTCGAGACAAAGTTAAAATTTTGAAGCATATTCGGAAGGACTCAATTAAGTTTTTTTATTATCTTGAAGAATAACGCCTCTCAGCATAAAAAAAACGCTACAAAACTCATTCCCTAGGGATATAACAAGATGAGTGACAGGACAAATCTCTCTCTCTCTCTCTTTCTCTTTCTATCTATACCTACATTATCCTATCTACCTATTTATCTCTTTCTCCTCTTTGTCTGGCTGGCTTCCCTCTCACACTCTTTCTAGCATTTCTCTCTTTCAATCATCTCTCTCACACTCTTTCGATCATCTATCTCTCTCCCTATCATCTATCTGTCTGTCTCTCTCTCTCTCTCTCTCTCTTCCTCCCTTCTGTCTGGCTAGCTTTGCCTGCCTACCGTTTTACTGGATCGGTTTTAAGTTAAAGCATAAGTTTGTATATTTGAACTCAGAGTACTTGTGTTAGTAGGTACTAGGTACCATTTTCCCAAGAACCCATTTGCTAATTAATTTTGTTAAAGTTCAAGATTAAACATTGTATTTCAGTATTTCATGGTCTGTAGGTATTTCTAGCATCTACTTAAAACGTCGCTCTTTTCCTTCCTAAAATCCCAAAAGCGAGTTTTAAATCCGAAATCCCAACAGATAATGAAAATGCTCTTATCGTCGAGAGGAAATATTCCGGCTTAACATGGTCTGTAGGTATTTCTAGCATCTACTTAAAACGTCGCTCTTTTCCTTCCTAAAATCCCAAAAGCGAGTTTTAAATCCGAAATCCTCTTATCGTCGAGAGGAAATATTCCGGTTCAACTTTTTAAAAACTTTCATCCGTCGAGGCTCTTATCAGTCGAATATTAGGCGATGATTGATGGCGAAATATGAGAACGGTTGTATGAAAGCTTTTCAGGAAGCTACTCCTCCTTCAGGCTTAGGAATTATTCGAATTCATGGGTAATATGGTATAAATATGTAGGATGTAGGTAGTAATAAAATTTTGTGATAGAATTCACTAGAAACCACAGATAAGACAAATTTGAGACATAAAATGATTGATGGCGAAATATGAGAACGGTTGTATGAAAGCTTTTCAGGAAGCTACTCCTCCTTCAGGCTTTGGAATTATTCGAATTCATGGGTACTATGATATAAATATGTAGGATGTAGGTAGTAATAAAATTTCGTGAATTTTAGCTTCACTAGAACCACAGATAAGACAAATTTGAGACATACAACCACAGCTATGTACGAATAGCTTTACCTATAGGTACCTAACTAAAATTTTTAGTACATTTTAATGCCACAGGTGACTATTTTTAAATCCATAACCAACCTAGCTGTACATACGTTACGTACTTATATTTATGTAGGTAACTGTAAAATAAATTCCCAAGGTACGGACAATTTCCTGATGAAAATTCTACTAGCATCTACTTAAAACGTCGCTCTTTTCCTTCCTAAAATCCCAAAAGCGAGTTTTAAATCCGAAATCCCAACAGATAATGAAAATGCGCTTATCGTCGAGAGGAAATATTCCGGCTTAACTTTTTAAAAACTTTCATCCGTCGAGGCTTTTATCAGTCGAATATTAGGCGATGATTGATGGCGAAATATGAGAACGGTTGTATGAAAGCTTTTCAGGAAGCTACTCCTCCTTCAGGCTTTGGAATTATTCGAATTCATAGGCAATATGATATAAATATGTAGGATGTAGGTAGTAATAAAATTTCGTGAATTTTAGCTTCACTAGAAACCACAGATAAGACAAATTTGAGACATAAAACCACAGCTATGTACGAATAGCTTTACCTATAGGTACCTAACTAAAATTTTTAGCACATTTTAATGCCACAGGTGACTATTTTTAAATCCATAACCAACCTAGCTGTACATACGTACTTATATTTATGTAGGTAACTGTAAAAAAAAAAATTCCCAAGGTACGGACAATTTCCTGATGAAAATTCTAACTTAAAGAAATGTTCTCTCTCTCTCTCTCTCTCTCTCTCTCTCTCTCTCTCTATCTATCTATCTCTCTCTCTCTCTTTCTCTCTCTCTCTACCGTCTTCTTTACCTTTCCTGCATTAAAAAAGATTAGCTAGTTTTAAAAAGCTTGAAAGTGATGATGAGTGCTAGAAAATGAACTCTAAGCCTATATTATTTACCTTTCTCTCTCTCTCTCTCTCTCTCTCTCTCTCTCTCTCTCTCTCTCTTCCACTTCCTTGTATATTATTATGAACTTATGTATAGGTAAAGAATAGGTATCCTACCTATTCCCTATGGATCAATGAAGTTAAGTAACGGTTAGTATCCGTGACCATCTCGGTAATCGTGGACAGCTGACTTCTCCTGGCCCCACTTAGGCTGGCCGTGGGTTTAGGTTAATAGCTGGGTAGACTGTCGCCTCTTAAACTGAGTGCACCAAACATCAGCAGTACGTTTTGTTTTAGGTGGATACGCATCCAGAACCGATCACCAACCACGCACAACGTTACTTAATTTCAGTGATCCGTCAGGAACTGACGCTTTGAACATAGCTAGGTATTGTGCTTTTTTGCTAAAACTTTTCCCTTTTTTCTTTCGTTCATTCTTTCTTTCGTATACCTACACTGAGAGAAAAATTAGTGACAGGGTGCCACAAGTTAGGGTGGAAGAACTCTATTACTGGGTTATTTCTGATTAAGGTTGTTGGAATGCTATAGCTATATTATAGTGTCGAGCTTTCCGATATAGAGTTTCGGAACCCAGTCACTCGATCGGGTTTCCAGCGCCCTAGTTTTTTCTCAGTGTACGTTCTCGAAATACCAGATCCTTTTTCTGAATCGAACTGAGTGCACCTAGCATCAGCAGTACGTTTTGTTTTAGGTGGACACGCATCCAGAACCGATCACCAACCACGCACAACGTTGCTTACATTCAGTGATCCGTCAGGAACTGGCGTAGGTAGGTATTGTGCTTTTTTGATAAAACTTTTCCCTTTTTTCTTTCGTTCATTCTTTCTTTCGTACCTACACTGAGAGAAAAATTAGTGACAGGGTGCCACAAGTTAGGGTGGAAGAACTCTATTATTGGGTTATTTCTGATGAAGGTTGTTGGAATGCTATAGCTATATTATAGTGTCGAGCATTCCGATATAGAGTTCCGGAACCCAGTCACTCGATCGGGTTTCCAACACCCTAGTTTTTCCTCAGTGTACGTTCTCGAAATACCAGATCCTTTTTCTGAATCGCATACGAGTACGTACTTATGTTCT
This sequence comes from Diaphorina citri, assembly GCF_000475195.1. Classification (NCBI taxonomy): domain Eukaryota; kingdom Metazoa; phylum Arthropoda; class Insecta; order Hemiptera; family Psyllidae; genus Diaphorina; species Diaphorina citri. Next base: position 82,112 of record NW_007378559.1, on the reverse strand, counting down.
TATTCTTACCTTTTCGAACTACTGGACCGTCAAGACGTCAAACCAAGGAGCATCTGAGTCTCACAATCTAAAATCTTTATCCGCAGTTGACCGAGAATCCCATGGTATCTAAAACGAAGTCAAGCGTCACCTCGTCTGATTTGTTATTTTACAGTGTATCAAATAGAATCACCTATTGTGGGTGTTTGAACAAAAACCTCTTGAGCGAAAAATCGACACATGTCATTATTACGACAAGGAAATATACCTTCCTCTGGGTAGGTATTGAAAAATTAAAACAATAATAATAAACATATAAACCTAACAAATAATAATAATAAATTTTAAAAATAAAACTCACTAAATCCTAAAACAGAAAATCAAAATACGCATTGAATCTTTTCACTCTAGGTACGCCGTGGTTGGTAACGCTAACATGAAATTTTTTTACAATGTTTACAACCAACACAAAATTAACAATACGACCAGCGACTAGTAGTGTTTGCTCGAGGTTATAGGTGTAGAAAATAGTAACTACAGGTCACAAGAAGAGACAAATAGTTTAATTTACAATCAGAAAAAATATCCACATTTACGTAGTTAATTAGTAAAAAATTCTATTTATTTAGAGGCAAAAAAAATCACACATTGTTTCTACGTAAAAAAAAGTTCAACTTTTTTCCCCGACTCCCGACGGTAAAATTTCGTTTCCCGATTCTGAGCTTAACAACGCGAGAACGTACGCTGAAGAGAAAAGCTAAGGAGCCTGAGGACTGTAGCAGAAACGACGCTTGAAACGCACTCTGTCCGCGTATTGATCGCTTAGGGGGGTATGTCTCTCTCAATCCAGGCAAAAAATCTCTGGTGTGAACATCTCACGAATTTCTATTGAATTACGGAACTGAAGCAATTTTCATTGTGATGTTAAGCATACTCAAATGCTTCACTTCACTGAATTGTATTATCGAATTGTATCATACTCGTACACTTCGTAAGTATATTAGGTACATAGGTGAGTAGGGGACCCTAAAACCAATATTTTCACACATTTCCCGATTTTGAAAATTTGGACCGATTCCAAATACCTATTCCTATACTTTTTCTTCATTTTATTAGATTCTACCTACCTATAGGTTTCCTGTTGATTATGTAATAGAAAGTAAAAAAAAAAAAAAAAATGTATGAAAACTTTTACTCTTGCTATTGTACCGATGCGATGTAAGAGAATTAGGATTGTATGAACTTTTTTCTCGTTAGGTATACCTACTTCTTTTTTAAAATAACGTAAAAGACAAGATAATCATAATAATAATCAAATCTAAATGACCTACAATTTAAAAGTTACGGCTTTGAGACTACGGCAAAAATGAAAAAAAAAGCAAGCAAGGCAATCCAAACTTTCGATGTAGGTAGGTACCAACCTAGTCATTGTCAGGCCGCTTTAAATCAGGAAGGAAACATTGAATACAAAGCTCACACAAAAACACACATTGGAACATTGAATACAAAGCTCACACAAAAACACAACCCAACACTAATCCTTTTCAATGACCTTACAGTCAGTCGACCTGTGATGGGTTAATCCAAGTTTAGCTTTAGCTCTCTTTTTTTACTTTCTATTTCTTTTCAAATACCTACGTATTCTGCAAATGTAATAGAAAGTCGTGTGATGTTCACACCAGATTTTTTATAATATATTAGATAAGTTGATATAACTAAAATAGGTACAGATTTTTAGTTATCGGGTTAAAGCGTATTTTTTGTAATTAGGGGAACACGGGGCAAAACGGTACATCAGGGCAAAACGATCACCCGCCCTTTTTAGGAGCTAGGAAGTGTTGAGCTTTTTTTGGTCGATGTAGGTAGGTACCAACCTAGTCATTGTCAGGCCGCTTTAAATCAGGAAGGAAACATTGAATACAAAGCTCACACAAAAACACAAACCAACACTAATCCTTTTCAATGACCTTACAGTCAGTCGACCTGTGATGGGTTAATCCAAGTTTAGCTTTAGCTCTCAAAACAGGGGTAGACAAACAGGGAAGGAGTTGAGGGAGAGAGAGGAAAAGGAAGAGAGAAACGGGGAGAGAGGAGTGGAGGGAGAGAGGAGTGGAAGGAGAGAGAGGAAGAGGTAGGAAAAGGGAGAGAGGAGTGGAAGGAGAGAGAGGAAGAGGGAGGAAAATTAAATTGATTGACAG
>NW_007378559.1:67435-77435 GCF_000475195.1 Diaphorina citri | reverse complement strand
GTGTGTGTGTGTGTGTGTGTGTGTGTGTGTGTGTGTGTGTGTGTGTGTGTGTGTGTGTGTGTGTGTGTGTGTGTGTGTGTGTGTGTGTGTGTGTGTGTGTGTGTGTTCAAAAAAAAAAAAAAAAAAAAAAAAAAATCGAAGTAGAAACACTTTAACGCAAGTGTTTGGTGTTATTAACCCTCAGATTCGATTTCACACTAGAAGATTTTAAGGTCGCTTCTAGTTGTTGTTGTTGTTGTTGTTGTTGTTGTTGTTGTTGTTGTTGTAGCGGCTTTAGCTTTCGCCGAATGGTGTTGGCAGGTTTGTTTATTTTCTCTTGGGTTCGGTCGGTAGGTACGTACTAGGGGGACGATACTAGGCTATGGTCAAGTGTCGAAACTCCGTTTTGGACGCCACATTTGTAACATACTTTATAGAGGGAAGTGACCATCACCCCGGCTTTAGCTTTCGCCGAATGGTGTTGGCAGGTTTGTTTATTTTCTCTTGGGTCGGTCGGTAGGTAGGTACTAGGGGGGCGGTATTAGGCTATGGTCGAGTGTCGAAACTCCGTTTTGGACGCCACATTTGTAACATAGGTACTTTATAGAGGGAAGTGACCATCACCCTATTTTCAAAATTAATTTTTCACACTCAGTCCAGGAATTCCGTCTCAAATCAAACAGGAAACTCATCTCCCCACCAAATATTGGTGGAAAAAATCTTATATTATAAAAACCCATAAACCCCCCTTCTCCTCTCTCCCCCCACTTAAAAACGAACCAGTCATTTCCGCCAACCCAGTCATTGGAAGCTGGAAGATTTCTAATGAATTTTCCCCATTCAGACTAGTTGGAAATTTCAAATCCAATAGGGGACATTTCGGAGAGAGGGGGAAGGACAGAGAAAGGAGAATAGATTGAAGTAGAAAGGAGGAGAGACAGAATACATAGAAAGAGAGGATAGGAGAGGAGAGGTTGAAGAGGGAGGAGAGAGGAGGGAGAAAGAGGGAAGGGGAAGAGAGCCAATATCCGATAGGAAACACGAAAGTTCGCCAAATGTTGGTAAATACAGGCGGAACTCTCTCCCCTTTCTCATCTTCTTCAGTATTTTCCTTCCCCTCTTAATCCTGTTTCTTCGTCCCTCCTTTTCTCCTGATAAGTCTCCTGACTTCTTCTCTTCCTTTCATTTTCTAATTCTCTCTTCTCCTCCTCCCTTTTTTTGCCTCCTAATTCTCTTCCTCTCTTTCTCCTCGTAAAGTCTGATTTCTCCCTCTCCTTTCATTTTCTCCTCCTTCTTTTCTTTCTTTCTTACTCCTCATAAAGTCTGATTTCTCCCTCTCCTTTCATTTTCTCCTCTCTTCTCTTCCTCTCTTACTCCTCGTAAGTCTACTGATTTCTCCCTCTCCTTCTCTCTTCTCCCCCCGTTTTCTCCCTCTTCTCGTGTCTTTTCTCCTCTCCTTTCTCTCACCCCCCCCTTTTGTCCTCCTTCGCACCCTGTTTTCCTCTTCTTTCGGCATCTTCTCTTCCTCTCTTACTCCTCATAAAGTCTGATGTCTCCCTCTCCTTTCATTTTCTCCTCTATTACTCCTCGTAAGTCTACTGATTTCTCCCTCCTTTCATTTTCTCCTCTATTACTCCTCGTAAGTCTACTGATTTCTCCCTCTCCTTCTCCTCTCCCCTTTTGTCCTCCTTCGCTTCCTGTTTTCCTCCTCTTTCGGCATCTTCTCTTCCTTTTCTTTCCCCTTCTTTTTCTCCTCATCAATGTGCTCAACATTGATAACATTATCGGCGGATATTAATATTATTTATCCATCAGGAAACGCAATGGATGTCGAAATACGGCAGAGAGAATTTTGTAAACCAGAGAAGAGAGAGGGACATATTGGATAAAAACAGGGGTAGACAAACGGGGAGAGAGGAGTGGAGGGAGAGAGAGGAAGAGGGAGGAAAAGGGAGAGAGAAACGGGGAGAGAGGAGTGGAGGGAGAGGAAAAGAGGGGAAGAGGGAGGAAAAGGGAGAGAGAAACGGGGAGAGAGGAGTGGAGGGAGAGAGAGGAAGAGGGAGTGAAAGGGAGAGAAAAACGGGGAGAGAGAAGTGGAGGGAGAGAGGGGAAGAGGGAGGAAAAGGGAGAGAGAAACGGGGAGAGAGGAGTGGAGGGAGAGGAGGAGGGAGTGAAAGGGAGAGAAAAATGGGGAGAGAGAAGTGGAGGGAGAGAGGGGAAGAGGGAGGAAAAGGGAGAGAGAAACAGGAAAAAGAGACAAAGAAAGGAGATGAAGAAAGAGGAGAGACGAGTGAGGGAGGGAGAGAGAAATAGGAGACAGAGACAGGAATGGAAATATCGTGAAATGTTGAATTTCAGATAAAAATCCACACATCTCTGCATTGGTAGTGTAAATTGTAAATAAAATTCTGCAAAGCTTCAAAAATAAATAAAATGGGTACCTATCAATATGTACCTACATACACATACCTACCCATACGTACAGCTACAAACACATAGGTAGATACAAGTACCTATAATAATGTAAATAGGAAAAATATTGGAATAAAGTCCGAACAAATAGTTTAAAAAAAAAAAAAAATCAAACAACGTAGGTACCTACCTACACAGACAATAACTGCGCATACCTACAATGGGCAGGTAAATGTAATTCACATATCCAGTGCATATTGTATGGGTGTAATATCTTCTAGTAAAATGTACTATCCCTACTATGTACCTACACCATACGAGTAGGTATGTGGGACAAGTGGACCCTACCTATATAACATATTTTCCTGGCCCGTGACACCGGAACTGTGAGCTAGGGATAGTCTATCACCTATCTAGGTATCTAATGCATTTATCTAGGTAGTATATCTAATTTACCTACGTATCGATTAGGTATAAATTATTAAATAATTTACAGGTGGTAGACTATACTGGGTGATTTATGTAACCCATATCCATAATTATATTTTCAACACTAGATTTCGAGAATCGATCTTGAAAATAATACATACCTACTTCATTTTGTATGCAACCTCCGTGCCCGAGTGGGTATCACAAAAAGCTTGCAGGTCCCGGGTTCGATTCTCGGCAGAGACAAAGTTTTTTTCTGACCTCTGCTTGAACCTCAATCGAGTAGTAGTGACATTATTAGAGTAAAAACATTAAATACAAACTTGTCCCTTCCGCTCAGTTGAAAATATATAATTATTATATTATTTATTTCAAAATCAATAAATAAGAGAGGTAAAATAAAATCGTAAAATTGAAAACAAATTGCACAAAAAACACCACAAAGTGAGACGAAAAGAAGAGACGGAAAAAAGTTTAGATAATTATCTACATTGATTACTTATTTAAAACAATTTCTGGACGAGTGAGGGAGGGAGAGAGAAATAGGAGACAGAGACAGGAATGGAAATATCGTGAAATGTTGAATTTCAGATAAAAATCCACACACCTCTGCAGTCTGCATAGTGTAAATGAAATTCTGCAAAGCTTCAAAAGTAAATAAAATGGGTACCTATCAATATACGTACATACCTACATACACATACCAATATATGTTCAGATACATATGTAGAGAGAAGTACCTACAATAATGTAAATAGGAAAAATATTGAAATAAAGTCTGAACAAATAGTTGAAAAAAATCAAATAACGTAGGTACCTACCTACACAGACAATAACTGCGCATACCTACAATGGGCAGGTAAATGTAATTCACATAGGTATCCAGTGCTTATTATATGGGTGTAATATCTTCTAGTAAAATGTACTATCCCTACTATGTACCTACACCATACGAGTAGGTGGGACGAGTGGACCCTACATAACATATTTTCCTGACCCGTGACACCGGAACTGTGAGCTAGGGATAGTCTATCACCTATCTAGGTATCTAATGCATTTATCTAGGTAGTATCTAATTTACCTACGTATCGATTATAAATTATTAAATAATTTACAGGTGGTAGACTATACTGGGTGATTTATGTAACCCATATCCATTATTATATTTTCAACACTAGATTTCGAGAATCGATCTTGAAAATAATACATACTTCATTTTGTATGCAACCTCCGTGGCCGAGTGGGTATCACACAAAGCTTGCAGGTCCCGGGTTCGATTCTCGGCAGAGACAAAGTTTTTTTCTGACCTCTGCTTGAACCTCAATCGAGTAGTAGTGACATTATTAGAGTAAAAACATTAAATACAAACTTGTCCCTTCCGCTCAGTTGAAAATATATAATTATTATATTATTTATTTCAAAATCAATAAATAAGAGAGGTAAAATAAAATCGTAAAATTGAAAACAAATTGCACAAAAAACACCACAAAGTGAGACAAAAAGAAGAGACGGAAAAAAGTTTAGATAATTATCTACATTGATTACTTATTTAAAACAATTTCTGTACTTATACATAAAACATATGGAGGGTCTTTAAAGAAAAATAATATCTATTAAGAAAATAAATGCTCATATTAACCCTTTGACTTCTATAAGTATACATAGGTATCTAGTTGTCTGTACCACCAAAAAGTGACGGAAATTCTGGCAGTCAGAGGGCTAAGTAATACCTATTTACTTAGTTATCTCGTGTCAAAAATACAATCACAGAATAATATTTTAGAACTGAACACCTACACTTCATCCATACTGCTGGGGTGCTGGATAGGGTAGTCCATTACTTCAACAGTATTGGGCAACTGGTATTAAATGCCATAAGTCTGTACTCTATATGCTGAAAAATAAAGCTAAATTGACAGATGGTATAGCCAATTTAGCTATGCATAGAAAGTTCGAAATGTGTGTTTCTGAGTCTGTTTCAAAAATAGGATTTACCATCCCTACAAATTGATCCAACTATCAACTAAGTAATCCATTTATTTTTTCTTACCAACTGTAGATCCAACTGTGTTAAATCCATTTATCTCACAGAATACTGACTCATCACATTCAGATTTTGCCCACGATAATCTCCATTTTATCAGCTCAGTTTGGTTGCTAATGGTGTCCGACTGGATTTCATCATCTCCCGTTCCTGTTTCTTTCTCATCTGTTCCACCAGTCGCTTCTCTCGGTCAGCTTTCCTCTTGTCCCGGATAGCCTGGCCCGTGTCACAGTCTGCAGTTTCTTCCCATGATGTCATTAGGTCTGAGTCATCCCATTCTGTCAGTTCTGGTTGAATCTAGGGGGGAGGGGGAGTAGTAGAGCATGTGTGTTTAAAACAGGCAAAAGTTTATGAAACTAAAACCATTTTTTTTTTATTATTATTATTAAGTGTTATGGGATTATTCATAACAAGGGTCCATTCCATTCTATTTTTCTCTTTCTTTTTTTTCTCCTTCTCTCTCCCTAAAAAAAATACACTCTTACACAAAATAAGTGATCATAAAATTACACACTCCATATGAGACCTCAGACATTAGGGCATTGAAGTCTGATACCTACCTACTCTAATAGACCCCTACTGACAAATGTAGCAACTTACCACTGGCATAAATGACTGCTCTGACAATTTCAACCGGGAGGATATTTCATTTGATGTTTTACTTTTAGTTTGCAAAACAACTTTCTTCTGGGGTACAATCTTTGGTGCCATGTCCTTAACAATCAGATAAGATAGATATCATGAGGTTTTATTTTAGAAGAACCTAAAGATGTTTAGGTACTTGTGCAGAAGTCACATCTGTGGAATATTGCTACCAAAGGAACTGGCACAAACAAGCAGTGACCAGTGTTATTATAGGGTTAGGTTAAACACGAGAAGGAGTTTTCACAATTAGAGCAGTGATTATAGTTATTATTGGGTTAATTTAAATACAAAAAGGAGCTTTTCTTTTCCATGGACACAAGTTCTGCATAATTACCAATGTTTATTTTATAAGAACCTAAAGATGAAAATCAAAATGTATATGTATCAGCTTTTTAATTACTGATTTTTAACAGGATTCTGTATAAGAAAAGCTATCTTACATTAAAAAATAGGGTTTGACCTTTCTTATATCATAAAACTAAAAACCTTCAATTCATCTGAATGATCTCACCTGGAAAAAGTTGAGGTTTTCATCTTCAGTCTTATCCACTTCAGGGTGTGCAGCTTTCTGCTTGGTTTCCCTATAGTACTCAATGTGTTCTTGTATTGTACTTGGCTTTCTATTTCCATCAACATCCCAGTCCACATTCCAATTTGCATCATCTTTAGGCTGGAAAAAAAGCAAATGGGCATTAGCTAACATTCGTTCATGCCAATTTTGATTCCATTGAAAAAAAAACACCCATGTAAAACGAACCAGTCATTTCCGCCAACCCAGTCATTGGAAGCTGGAAGATTTCTAATGAATTTTCCCCATTCAGACTAGTTGGAAATTTTAAATCCAATAGAGGACATTTCGGAGAGAGGGGGAAGGAGAGAGAAAGGAAGAGAGAGGGGGATAGACTGAAGTAGGAAGGAGGAGAGACAGAATAGATAGAAAGAGAGGAGAGGTTGAAGAGGGAGGAGAGAGGAGGGAGAAAGAGGGAAGGGGAAGAGAGCCAATATCCGATAGGAAACACAAAAGTTCGCCAAATGTTGGTAAATACAGGCGGAACTCTCTTCCCTTTTTCAGTATTTTCCTTCCCCTCCTAATTCTGTTTCTTCGTCCCTCCTTTTCTCCTGATAATTCTGCTGATTTCTTCTCTGCCTTTCATTTTCTAATTCTCTCTTCTCCTCCTCCCTTTTTGGCTCCTAATTCTCTTCCTCTCTTTCTCCTCGTAAAGTCTGATTTCTCCCTCTCCTTTCATTTTCTCCTCACACCCATGTCTTTTCACTGGGACTGTGCACCTCTTAGCAGCCACAGCCAGCACCTATTGTTGTCCCTGACTATTGCCAGATAATATTTATAACTGAGAATGATGTTTAGGTACATATTGATCCAATTGTCAACTGGGGTACGTATACTTGTTGTTCTTGGACTAAAAAGGTAAATTAAGTACATATCTGTAAATTATAATATGTACATGATAGGTACCAAAAAATACTTACTCTAGGATAGCTTGATGTACTGACTACATCTGTGAGCACTATGGGCTCACTAACAACTTTCCGTCTTTGGAAACAGCAAAATGATCTCCTCACAGCATTGATGATACATAGGAACAATAACTTCACCTTATTCAGCAACCAACTTACAAGACTCATTAGGTGATAAGGGAATGTGTTTTTCTAAAAACTAAAAAGGAATGATTTTAAATTGTCATTTTTAGAGCTGTTATATTAATTTATTCTTGTTCTTAAAAGGTGGATAATGAAAGTGATAAAAAGGATGGTTCAAATAAAACTAGAGTAACAACTCAAAGAAGAAAAACACCAAGTGATGGAGATGGAGAATTTATTGATGGGTAAAATGTAAAATTCATTTGGTTTCAAATTTTAAATAGGTAGGTAGGTGAAATAAAAAAAAAAAAAATGATAGATAACACCGAAAAGTTTCAAATGACGAGTCACACCAGTCACCGAGCCGCCACAAGTTCAACACTACAGTGTTGCCAAATCTTCTCCCATACTCGGGGGTCCGGCAACAGCGTAAGATCGTCCTCTGTGTTCGAATTAACATACCTCTGTGTTATCTGTTTACTTTTTTTTTTCAATCTGTTCTTATCAAGGAGCTTTTGGTTCTTATCAGTTTATGCTGTTTCGTAAGTTTCGTTTTCGTTTATCTTTTCCAGTAACCAGTACTGAAAAAAGCAATTTCAGTTAGTAATGAAAGTATTGCAATCGGTCCAAATTTTCAAAATCGGGAAATGGTTCGAAATATCCGTTTTGGGATCCCCTGATGTCAAAAAAGTGGTTTTTAGCCCATGGTCTATACGTACGTTACGTAGGTACTACAGGTTTAAATGGGAAAAAGCAGAAAGTTGTGAACAAAATATCTCAAGAACGGTTTGTCACAGAGAGATGAAATTTGGTATGCTATCCCGATATGGTCCAAGGACTCGACTGTAACAATTTGGTGAAAATTGGACAGTCACTCATCCAGATATCAACCAAAGTCAATGTTGCTTCGGACTTCAAAAAAAAAAGATATCTTCCTTTTGTTCTTATATAAGCTTTAACATTTCCATCAATACTCGACTGTAACAATTTGGTGAAAATTGGACAGTCACTCATCCAGATATCAACCAAAGTCAATGTTGCTTCGGACTTCAAAAAAAAAGATATCTTCCTTTTGTTCCTATATAAGCTTTAACATTTCCATCAATGTCATTCACACCAACAAAAAAAAAAATAGGTTGCCTATCAAATAATTTTACTAAAGTCTTCTTACCTCATATAGAACCACAATTATTCGGAAAAATATTTCAAGCACCAGAATCTCCTGAGTTAGAGCATACAATGTCTTCATGTCAAAGTTCTGTGAATACTGGAACTCAGTGAAATCCCTAGAAAACAAAGAAGATTAATCAGATTGATATTTCAAAATCTAATCTTACAAAATAATCAATGAAGAAATTAAAAGGTGAAAATTGGACAGTCACTCATCCAGATATCAACCAAAGTCAATGTTGCTTCGGACTTCAAAAAAAAAAGATATCTTCCTTTTGTTCCTATATAAGCTTTAACATTTCCATCAAAGTCATTCACACCAACAAAAAATACTTGGTTGCCTATCAAATAATTTTACTAAAGTCTTCTTACCTCATATAGAACCACAATTATTCGGAAAAATATTTCAAGCACCAGAATCTCCTGAGTTAGAGCATACAATGTCTTCATGTCAAAGTTCTGTGAATACTGGAACTCAGTGAAATCCCTAGAAAACAGAGAAGATTAATCAGATTGATATTTCAAAATCTAATCTTACAAAATAATCAATGAAGAAATTAAAAGGAAAAAAAGGTGGTTTTGCTGAACAGTAAAAGTAAAAAAATTCAAGGAACAATTAGATATCCCTCCAAGACCCTTTGTAGATAGCTATGCCAAGTTGATAAAAGAGTTTGAAAGGTTAGCTACAAGATTTGACCCAAGTACAAAAAATATTACATTGACATAACTAGTGGTTCTGTGAATTGTAGACCTCACTCATTCTTTTGCCGAAATTGAGACTTTGCCTAAATGGCTGAACCTACGTAATAAACATGTGTATCAAAACAGAAATAAAAGTATCTACACATCTTATGTAGGTACCTCTATATCCTATAATCCTATATCTAAAAAAAGAGGTGATACATATACTACTTAGTACAAGTGACGCGGCTCAGGAATTCAAACGTCCTGACCAAGGATGAGATCTGAGATTGAAAAGAAATCTGATGTTAGGTAGGTAGGTAATACGTATGCAGGTTACTGACAAATAATGGCCAATGGACAACTGCAAGGTGAAATAAATGTCCACTAGTAGGTACAAGGAAAAAAAAACTGAAATGAAAAGTTTCATGTACCTACCTACATGTACTTAGGTCTACCCCTTTCTTATCAGATAACATTTGATTCTAATATCAGACAATTCATCAGATAGGTAACCCCTTTCTTATCAGATAACAGATACAGTATACCCACCACATCATGTACTTACCTACTTATCAAATAGCAGTTCCATTTATGTACATACCTACCTAAAACTGTTGGCATAATGAGACTTCCTAATCTTAGGCAACAGAATAAAGAAGGTACTATACCTATAGGTACGTTCCTACTTACCTAACGGAGTACATGTAGGTCTACCCCCTCTCTTATCAGATAACATCAGATCATAACCCCTCTGTTATCAGACAACCCCTTTCTTATCAGATAACAGATACAGTATACCCAGCACATCATGCACTTACCTACTTATCAAATAGCAGTTCCATTTATGTACATACCTACCTAAAACTGTTGGCATAATGAAACTTCCTAATCTTAGGCAACAGAATAAATAAGGTACTTGTAGGAACGTACCTACTTACCTAACGGAGTACATGTAGGTCTACCCCCTCTCTTATCAGATAACATCAGATCATAACCCCTCTGTTATCAGACAACCCCTTTCTTATCAGATAACAGATA
>NW_007378559.1:51458-66924 GCF_000475195.1 Diaphorina citri | reverse complement strand
TTAATTGGTGTTCCGCGGAACCTAGGGGTTCCGCGAGCTGACGGCAAGGGTTCCGCGAGATATTTTGGAAAAATCATATACACTATACGTAGATAAAATGCAGTTTCAAAACGACCATCTTGGACTAGGTATTTCATCTTACACAGATTTTTTTTTTTTTTTTACAAAAAACTTGTTGTATTTTTATAATAAGGGGGTGGGGGTGGGGGGTGCAATTTCCTTGAAAGTTCAGGGTTCCGTAAATATGTTCACCTTTTGAAAAGGGTTCCGCGGGCCAAACTAATTAAGAAACACTGCTCTAGGGAACTCAAAACGTGTTTTGGCTTTTGGCACTAAAAAATGACCATCGAAATTTTGACCCGATTACATTACTTTCCTTCCTATAGGTAGGATAAGGAAAAGGAAAGTAAAAATGTAAACAAACCGTATCAATTGCGAAATTTGAAGGTTGATCTGGTGAGCTGAACGGATATAACCGGTTGGAAGATACAATGAGTATTCAAACTTATACGGTGAAATGAATGACGTCACTCATGTAAACAATGAGTATTCAAACGGGATTTTTGTCAAACCGGCTGGGAGAAATGAGTAAAAAAACTCGCCCAGAAAATTATTTGGCGCAGTGACGTCATCGATACTCCTTCCCCTCCATCTTTGTTTTGTTTGTTGTTTTTTGCGCGTTGGTTTTTTATATACTTTTATTTCAGACTAGGTGTTGTGGTTCTCGAGATAGAGCGATCAGTGTGTGAAATATGAATGAGTGAATGGATCTTGTTCTTATAATATAAGAATATATATAAAAAAACTTATAGCCAGATAAAAGCCAAGGACATAACGGATATTTTCAAATGAAAAAATACTCCTAATTTCGCGTGGGGGTAATTTTTTTTTTTTTTTTTTTACTTTTTTAAAATAAAATTAGTCTAAAATAAACGAATAGAGGAGGTCCACTTTGCAATAATTAGGATAAACGATTTCTTTTTCATAGGATATTTCGGTATATTGGCGAAATTGTAATTCGAGAAATCGAGAGTTGAGGGGGAACATTTGGCGGCAGAAAAACCGCCAAAAACATCCGAAATTTTGCACTCTTGCTAGGTTTTCGCTTGTACACATTTCCTACATGATGCTGTGGTCCAACTTTATTTTATGCTAAGTTGAAAAACCGCCAAAATACGGCCGAAAATTGGCCCAAAGAACAATTTTTTTGAATAAAAATTGAAAAGACAATTGAGATTCAACATTTAATTTATTCTAAACTGTCTGTTGAATCTCTTTTGATTGGGAAGATTCTTCAACAGACAATTTAGATTGGGAAGATTCTTATCTAAATGATTATTTTTATTTTAAAATAATTATTTGCATTTAATTTTATTGATATAGGTATGTGAAAAGATTTTAATTGTTTATCGACAACGATTATTTTTTAAAGATGTCTGAGGCTACATTGTACATTAGTACCTACATTCGCCAACAAGTTAAAGAAGTCTGTGCGTCATCCATATTGAAATACTGGACGCTTTTGTTTACGTTTCCCCTTTCGCCATACTAAGCTCTGGACTTCAATTATCGATGTTTTGAAAACATCGATACATCGGAACAAAAACATCGATGTCAACATCGATGTTTTTCTTTCGATGGAAACATCGATGTTTTCGTCTCGATGTCCCAACCCTAAGGTAATGTAGCGCAGAGTCGTGCAAAATCCAAACCTATGATAGAAACATCTCACACTTAGAGATGTGAGAGGTCTGTCTGTGTGTTTTCATAAATTTGGATTTTCAGGCGATTCGGTGCTACTAGTCTACGCTTACACTGTGCGACAGGCCTTATACCTATATTCTAATAAATAATTTATTATTACTATTATTATTATTATTATTATTATTATTATTTGAAATACAAATCTATAGAATAATAATAGTATCAATGATTCTACGGGAATCAACAACTCCTCTATTCTGATTGGCCAGGCCGGTAGGTTACTTTCCTAACCGCACCTGGTATGACCAATGAATATGAAGGAAAAATATTAGGATTCCTGCTACGAATAGTGTCGTGCTAAGACGTCAAGATTTTATTATTATTACCTATTTCTATTTAGATGAGTTATTTTCCGTAGCAATGAAACTACGGCTACGTTAGACTCGTGTGGTCTGTGTGGCAGCATACCCACTTCGTATGTCCCTCATCAGATGGGCGAGAAGAGGATTAGAAAGATAAAATGTAAGATGTTAAAATTTTCGCAATCCATATACCTACAGGTGCGAATTTTCGGCCTTTTTTTTTAATACTACCTAGGGTACGCCTTAATAGTACCTAGGTACGTCTTAATACTACCTAGGTACGCCTTAAAGTCAAAAATAAACAAAGAATTTATGGTGGGAAAGGGACGTTTTATGAAAAATAAAATCCCATCCCCCTACTGTTGTCATGGGATTTTTCTCGAAAAATCTCGTCCTCAACACGCTCCCCTGTGCTAGATCCTCAATTTACGATAGAGTTGCCATTTTTTTCTCAGTTAATGCGAACAGCTGATTTTTTAATCAGTTGATTATCCCAACTACGAGATTTTTACCCCCACTCTCTAAATTTTGGTTCTCGGTTAATTGTTAAATAAAATACGACAAACGAGATTCCGATTTGGCCGTCCACACAAGAATAGAACAGTTGCGCTTACTTGGGTGATGTTTCAAAGTTGAAGAGCTGGGAAAATGAGGGTTTCCGGAAATTTTCTTTTTCTTCCACGTCTTCTAGATCCCGAGATAAAATGATTTAAAAAATATCGGTAAATCTTGAACTCTGACGTCACGGCATACGCTCCTGTACGCGATGACGTCACATCAAAATCATCAAATGTCCCGAGCAAAGCTCCCTCGCACTCGCAGGCAACACATTAATCTGTTTGTGTGCATGTATTTGTGCGCGACTGCGCATACGTTTCTGCGCATCTCCTATTTATTTTTACCTTTTTTACAACAATAAAAACAAGGGCAATAACAAAAATTCATCTTCAGCACAAAACTCTATAAATTTTATTTCATTGAATTTTAATATTTATGATTTATCATTAATATATATATAATTATTCGTAAAAGTTGGAGTTTTAGCTCATTTAGGAATTACCAACATTCAATTTCTCAATTTCATTCTAAAAAAAAAATCCACCATTTAAGAAAAACAGGACGAAATAAAAAGGAGCTTAAAATTTCTCTAAATGAAGAAAAAATGCTTTTCCGTAAAAAAAAAAAAAAAAAAAAAAAAAAAAAAAAAAAAAAAAAAAACAGAGCCATAGACTCCAACTTTAGGTGTATTTTCCTTTCAGGGAACTTTCGAAAACAGAACCGGTTCCCTTTTGGAAACTGAAACGGCGCCTATACTAAACAATAGGAAATCCAAGATGGTGCGCCATCGGAACCGGTTCCCTTTTGGAAACTGAAACGCCGTCTGTACTAAACAATAGGAAATCCAAGATGGTGCGCCATCGGAACTGGTTTCCGTGTCCGAAATTTTCAAGAAAGAAAAATACACCTTTTCTAAAGCATTGTTAAAACGCCTAACTCTATATAAGAGAAGTGTTAAGAATGAGTGAGTTTCAAAAGGAACTCCTTCTTTCAGTAGACTAATCAGTTTTAACTCTTAACTCCTTACCTATAGGCATAGGAAGTTGGGATCTGACTCATTATCCGAGTAGAGTAGTCCACGTAAAAGAGTAGTTCTGAACAACTCACTCCACTGTTAACACTTCTCGAACTCTAAACAAACACGTTATAGGTACAGTAGGTATAGGTATGTACATTTTCATTGGCAGTGACTGGCTGGTCAGAGAGTTGAAATAAATATTAGATTAATCCTAAAAGAAATCTTAACAATATACAAGATTATTATTTTCATTGGCAGTGACTGGCTGGTCAGAGAGTTGAAATAAATATTAGATTAATCCTAAAAGAAATCTTAACAATATACAAGATTATTTTACGAAACAATGTCAGCTGTTGGTTGCGGCTTCTTGCACATTGGAAGTCGTGTGACTTTTAGTAAAGACTCTACTCGGTGCCGTGTGAGGTAATGTAGGGTTGGGACATCGACATCGATGTTTTGAAAACATCGATACATCGGAACAAAAACATCGATGTCAACATCGATGTTTTTCTTTCGATGGAAACATCGATGTTTTCGTCTCGATGTCCCAACCCTAAGGTAATGTAGCGCAGAGTCGTGCAAAATCCAAACCTATGATAGAAACATCTCACACTTAGAGATGTGAGAGGTCTGTCTGTGTGTTTTCATAAATTTGGATTTTCAGGCGATTCGGTGCTACTAGTCTACGCTTACACTGTGCGACAGGCCTTATACCTATATTCTAATAAATAATTTATTATTACTATTATTATTATTATTATTATTATTATTATTATTTGAAATACAAATCTATAGAATAATAATAGTATCAATGATTCTACGGGAATCAACAACTCCTCTATTCTGATTGGCCAGGCCGGTAGGTTACTTTCCTAACCGCACCTGGTATGACCAATGAATATGAAGGAAAAATATTAGGATTCCTGCTACGAATAGTGTCGTGCTAAGACGTCAAGATTTTATTATTATTACCTATTTCTATTTAGATGAGTTATTTTCCGTAGCAATGAAACTACGGCTACGTTAGACTCGTGTGGTCTGTGTGGCAGCATACCCACTTCGTATGTCCCTCATCAGATGGGCGAGAAGAGGATTAGAAAGATAAAATGTAAGATGTTAAAATTTTCGCAATCCATATACCTACAGGTGCGAATTTTCGGCCTTTTTTTTTAATACTACCTAGGGTACGCCTTAATAGTACCTAGGTACGTCTTAATACTACCTAGGTACGCCTTAATACTACCTAGGTACGTCTTAATACTACCTAGGTACGCCTTAATACTACCTAGGTACGCCTTAATACTACCTAGGTACGTCTTAATACTACCTAGGTACGCCTTAATACTACCTAGGTACGCCTTAATACTACCTAGGTACGTCTTAATACTACCTAGGTACGCCTTTTTCGCCTAGCACGGCAGAATATCGTTTACAATGTATACATTTATGTATGTATGGATCATATTTATCAAGTTAACTTACTTAAATATTTTATAAAAAACGAAGGAACAAGCATCCCCTTTTCAATTACGCCAAAACTTCCCTATGAATCGGCAAAAAGACTAATTAAATCTAAATTCAAGATCAAACACAACAAAAGACTGCGTAACGAGGGACAAGGAAAAAAGTGGCAGCAAATACTTAACACCCATGACATCATCCCTAATCTACCGAGAAAGGCCGCTGTTGCTCATTTTCGACTGCTCACTGGGCATGACTGTTTGAACATCTCCACCGCTTTGGTCTAAAAACCTCTCCTATTTGTTCCTTATGTTCCTTAAACAGTCCTATGAACTCAGTTCACCTGAACTCCTGTCCTGCCTTGGAAGCCAGCAATGACATTGTAGGTAAATATTGGGAAGCCAGAGGTAAAATGACCTAGTAGTCAAATAACCCGACATTTGCCAACAACAACAACAACAACATATTTTATAAAAATAAATAATCAAATTACAATATACAGAGTTTTTACGTAAAAAAGGATTTTCTTTCTAGAGCCTAACCTAGGAAATAAACAACGTTTCATTTTTTACATAGGAAATTGTAAGAAAAATAAAAGACTAGATTAAGAAGCAAACAATATTAGAAGAGAAAGTGGTTGGGTGGAAGAGGTCCTCCAGGAAAACCCTGCCACTAATTAGAAAAAAAATCAATACCCAGGACGCAGGACGCATTCATTAAGCCTGATCACCAATATCCATAAGGAACGTGTCATCAGACCGTCTGAGACCGTAGCAACGTGTGTGGCGAAAAAAGCTTGTGACCCAGGTCTGTCAGACCATTTTCCGGGAGACGCACGAATCTTGACAAGCACATTCCATGAAACAGAGAGTGCGAAATGCAAGGAGTGAAGTTGTTGATTTACTGGGTTAGTTCATAGAGAACAAACTTCTGCAGAGGAAGAGGTAGTCCAAGTTGCTGAAGAGATTCTCGGTTTAGTTTCTGTTTGGTTCGCATCGCTTCAGATCGGAAGGCAGTCCGACAGAGGATTTGCAGACTCTGAGGCTGACACCAGTGCTGCGACATGGACAGTTTCATTTGCAGAAATACAGGACCTGCAGAAATGACGGGAATTTTTTTATTATTAAATTGAAACTATAATGTTACTGTTCATAGTGTTCATGTTGAATTAACACTTTGGACATCCCCATAGGAATCACAGGGCTTTATAGTCCGGTTCATATGACCCCTATAAGGATCATGTGAACTCTGGTACATACAATCATTATGGGGAGCACATGATACTGTTGTAGTTCTGTACGTGTCATTTCTATGGGGTTCAGCCTAACACGTGCAATGTGTTAAACTATTTCAGGAAGGCTCAATGAACAAATTGGTTTTGAGAATGAAAATCTATGCTCCAATTTATGGACCAATACTTTATTATATTACCACTTTGAGGAGCAATAAAAGTCCGAGGGGGCTCTAAGTACGGCCCTAGAAGGGGCTTGCTAGTTCGTCTTTTTTAAGAATGAACGGTCCTAGTAATGCTAAGATATTGGATTCATAATCCAGGGGTCTGGGGTTCGAATACCAGTAGCGATATAAATAATGGAGTAGGAGGAAGATGAATTCTTTCTTTTACCTAAAACTCGAACGCAGCGCGCATGATCGAACATGGTACGCATGACGTGCGCATGCATGCGACTCGGCTGTTCCCCCATAGCCTGCGCAATCAAGGAGAGGGTTTCAAAACAGGCGTCGTCCAGCTTGCGTTTCCGCATGACTGCGCGCAGATACGACGTGAATATCGAGTCTGGAGGAGGCGTTGTAGGGATGTCTAGCGCGGAGGATGAGGTAGAAGAAGATGTGGATGCAGCGCTCGTGCTGCTACCCTCACTAGCGGCGTCCACTGGAAGTAGAAGAGTGAAAAACTGTTAACTTGACGGATTTCTTGCTTTGAATTATTTAGAACCTAAGTGCGCGTCCATAACGGCTACCATAGACCATTGACCTTCGCCGAGACCATTGACCATCGCAGAAAAATACTCAGCTCAATTTCCTTGATTTTCTGCGAGGGTCAGTACTATGGTCAAGGCTCGGTTGAGGACACTTCTGTTCATTAGCATGGTTTGTTTATTTTCTCTTGGGTCCCTACTGGGCGAGAATCACTGGTCGGTTCTCCGTTGGGAACGCCTATTTAGAATATTTAGATGACCAAATTTTCCTTAGGTCAAGAGTTTATTCAATAGTTTGGTCATTAACTCACGAGTCATGAAATGAAGGACATACACCGGGGCTGGACATGCTATGACACAGGTACTTACCAGTGTTGGTCCATTACTAAGGAAGGACATACACCGGGGCTATGACACAGACACTTACCAGTGTTTGTCCATCACTAAGGAGGGACATACAGAGAGGCTGGACATGCTATGACACAGGCACTTACCAGTGTTTGGCCAGACGGAGGCGCCCGCGTTGATTAGGAGTCGTGACAGCTGAATGGATTCATCCATGTGAGTTACACTGTAGGCTAGTAGAGTTCTTCCCTCAGCATTACTATCATCAGGTCGACTACCAGCATCCAGTAGAATACGAGCTAACTCCTCGGCCTGAAACAACAACACAGAGAAATACATCTAGTAAGCCTTCAAAGCGAAAAGTCGCGGGTTCGATTCTCGCCCGGGGTGAACTGCCCTCTTAATGTTTGAAGGGGTTTAGGCAGCCTAGTTAGCTTGGAGGGTTGCAAGTCTGTCTAAGCTCTAGATCGCGGGTTCGAATCTTGCCAGGGTGAACTTTATCCTAAACAGATAAGATTTGTTCCCAGAGAGACTAGCTTCCTCCTATTTTGTCCTCATTATCGCTTTTATTTTGGGACTATAAAACTTCCTTGTTACAGTTTCCTCTAAAAAAAAGTAAGATCCTTCCTCCGAGAGCACGGTTAGCCGAGTAACGCGCTTGCTTGCAATGCAGAAGGTCTCGAGCATCGACCAAAATGCACACGTATTTCTACTGCAAATCTTTCAACGGGTTCGATCCGAGAACGAACCTTATCTGAGTTACGATAAAGTTCGCCCCGGGCGGGAATCGAACCATCGACCTAAAGCTTACAGGACAGATGCGCCACCCTAAAACGTAACAAGGCTGGGAAGTTAAGTTTTATATTTTGTCGTTGAATCCGTTCTCGACCGAGCACTGCAGTTAGACAACGTCATGTGTGGTTGATATTTGAACGAGGTTGTTTTACCTTGGTGAACTCGCCCAGTTTGAGTAGTTTCCTCCCGCCCGCCAGCAGAGGGGTGTTGCCTTCTCCATCCGTGCATGATAACCAGTGTGGTGTCTCGACTATGAGGCGAACCTGTTCCAGAATATCTTCCCAATTGTCAAGCGTGTCACCTGGGAGGAACAAAATAGATGAGTTCATTATGTAGGGCTGAGGGCTGAGGTTGTGGTTATGAATAGGGGACTAGACTAGACTAGGCTATTAAAAGAGAGAGAGAGAGAGAGAGAGAGAGAGAGAGAGAGAGAGAGAGAGAGAGAGAGAGAGAGGGGGGGGGGGGGAAGAGAGAAAGAGATTTTTTTGACATTTGATAGAGGAACTGTAAATGCTAGGGTCTTTCTTATCGTCCTGAAAGCCGTTCCAAGAACGAACCTTATCTGGGATTTAACTAAAACAAGGGCTAACTTACCAGCAAACAGAGCATGTAGTGGAGATAATCCACTCGCTCTGGAGGCAAACAAGGGCTAACTTACCAGCAAACAGAGCATGTACTGGAGATAATCCACTCGCCCTGGAGGCAAACAAGGGTTAACTTACCAGCAAACAGAGCATGTAGTGGAGATAATCCACTCGCTCTGGAGGCAAACAAGGGCTAACTTACCAGCAAACAGAGCATGTAGGGGAGATAATCCACTCGCTCTGGAGGCAAACAAGGGCTAACTTACCAGCAAACAGAGCATGTAGTGGAGATAATCCACTCGCTCTGGAGGCAAACAAGGGCTAACTTACCAGCAAACAGAGCATGTAGTGGAGATAATCCACTCGCTCTGGAGGCAAACAAGGGCTAACTTTACCAGCAAACAGAGCATGTAGTGGAGGCTAACTTTACCAGCAAACAGAGCATGAAACGTAGAATATCTAGATTCCAGAAACATTTTTTCAAAACATTCGCAAAAGGGATGAAGCATGAAAATGCAGAAACCGTCCCAAATTTCGTGCACTCTGGTGTATATTTTCTGCTATTCGCCACATTTACACTGTTGGGGAAGTGTTTGTGGTGATGATTGAGGCGGTGGAGGTGGTTGTGGTTGTGGAGGTGATGGTATTTAGATAGGTATTTATTTTTTATTTGCTATACCAATTCTCTCACAAGCACATTAAACATAGAGCTGAATCCTCCTCTAAAACTAGTGCTGAATAGCTATGGGGTAATGTAAGGGTGGTGGTGGTGGTGGTGGTGGTGGTGGTGGCGGTTGAGGTGGGTGTGGTGGTGGTTGTGACACAATGGAGTGGTGACAGACTTGACAGATGGAGGACAAAAGAGACGAGAATGAATAGGAGAGAGTGATGAATGAAACTTGTGTGAGACGAAAACAGGGACGAAACAAGGCGAAACGGGGACAAATATAATCTTACACTTAAAATCGCTAGCCTAGTTAGCTTGAAGGGTAGAGTGACTGCCTTGTAAGCTCTGGGTCACTGGTTAGCTTTCCGCCCTGGGCGGATTTTATTCTAAACAGATAATGTTCGTTTTCGGAATGGCTGGCTTTCTCCTATCCTGTCTTCCTTTTCTCTTCGATTTCGGGACGATAAGACCAAGACCATAGCAGTTACAGTCCCTTCTATCAGACGTCTCGTCTTAAAACAAAGTTAATCTGATTTCTGCTTAGCTAAATTTTTATACACAATGTAAATTCAACCAAGCAGATTTCCTTAATCCAATCTTTAATCTCAAACTATAAAACAAGAACAACATTTAAAAAAAAAGATAGATAATACCCATTGCCTTTTATTAGTAAGAAATAGTAAGAAAATCGAGGTGTTTTTCCTAAAATTCCTTTCAACTAATAGAATAAAGAATGACATTAATGTTAAGTGTACTTACACCACCCTGTAGCTGATATGGACCAAAGACACATCCTTCTGAACAGTACTGTATTATTATTATTATTATTATTATTATTCCTAGTAGTATTATAAAGTTCACCCCAGGGAGGACTTCAACCCGCGACCAAGCGCTTACAAGACAGGCGTGTTAACTCCCAAGCTAAGCTGATAAATAAACTAGCCTGGCTTTAGATTATTACTTTCTATTTTATAATTTGAACCCTCCCTGTATTTTCATTGAAGCAATCAGTTCATAATGAAAATGAATGAACTGACAGAGTATACGCTGCAGCGGGTGGTAAACTGTGGACCAGTTGTGTCAAACCGGGAAGCTTAAGTATTAAACTGTGGTCCGGGGGTGTTAAACTTTTAAACAGGGGTGTTATGCCGGGAAGCTTCTGTGTTAAACTGTGGTCCCGGGGTCTGAAACTGTGGACCAGTTGTGTCAAAACGCGAAGCTTAAGTGTTAAACTGTGGTCCGGGGGTGTTAAACTTTTAAACAGGGGTGTTATACCGGGAAGCTTCTGTGTTAACCTGTGGTCCGGGGGGGGGGCGTTAACCAGCGAACTTTATCCTAAACAAATCAGGTCAGCCGTTTCCTTCTATCCTGTCATCCTTCCTTCTTCCACCTCCGAGCTATGTTACAATGGCTGAAACTTTGGATTTTGGCTGTAGGGACCTCAAAACGTAATTGGGCACTAAAAACTGACCACCGAAAATTTCGGCATGACTTTCGTTCCTATAGGTATAGGATAAGGTAAGTAAAAAGCATAATGTTGATAACCGCTGGTTAGATGGTGATGATGTCGTTGACTCTGATAAAGATATGTACATATGGGGGAGGAGTCGATGTGCTATTATCAGTGTTATGATTGTTGTTGTTTGGGAGAGTACCTATCCCACCTTGAAAATTGAATGCATACCATCTAAATTTGGGGCTAGCTCAGAGGTAACGTGTTTGCTTTAAGGGGGCGAGGTCGTGGGTTCGATTCCAGTCCGAGAGGCGGATTTTATCCCAAAAGGTCAAAGTTCGTTCTCGGAACGACTCGCTTTCTCCTATCCTGTCTTCCTTTTCTCTGTTTTCGGGACGATAAGACCATAGCAGTTACAGTTCCCTCTATCAAACTTCTAAATGTTTGATAGAGGGAACTGTAACAACGCAGGTCTTATCGTCCCGAAATCGAACAGAGGACAGGATAGGAGAAAGTCAGCCGTTCCGCGAGCGAACCTCATCTGTGTAGGATAAAGTTCGCCACGAACGGGAATCAAACCCGCGAAGGTTCTCACTTGGTTCCATTATACTTACAAATTTAAACGTATCACTATCTGAAAATTGAAAGGTAGGCAGATTTCTACAGGAAGAACATTCTTGTAACACGGTGGAGGCGCCGTCTGAAAAATAACAAGAGATGAGTCAAAAGTGAGTGAGTTTCAAAATGGAAGCAGGGTGGATTTCACCAATCTACTTTGTAGCGCCGTTACAGTTCCTCTGTCAAAACCCCTTAAAAAAAAAAAAAAAAAAAAAAAATGACGGCCATTACACTTGCACTTGACTGACAAAGTTCCATATTTTCACAGGGTTTCGAGCGGCAGTTCTTCGTACATATATTGCAGGGTTTGGAGTCACTTACCAGGTGGTTTGTACTGATGATGCCTCCGATGACATAGTCTACAATAGGAAGAGCTGCTACTGGAGGTGGAGGTGGATAGGTCTCCTGGAGATGGAAGACAGGCAAGCTCTAACTGGAGTAAAGTTCCGAACAGATCATTGTTGTCATCTTTCTTACTGGAATCAAAAGAAAATTAAGTAAAATAAACAACGGATAACCAATAGCCAGTTTAGATTGTACATCTGGACTGGAATGTTACTGGACACCAGTGGTGATTAACACAGCCTTGTAACTTGTAAGCCTAGTTAGCTTGGTTGGTAGCGCGTCTGTAAGCGCTAGGCCGCGGGTTCGATTTCCGTCCGAGGCGGATTTTATCCTGAAGGGACAACGTTGGTTCTCGGAACGGCTGGTTTTCTCCTATCCTGGATTCCTTCTCTCTTTGATTTCGGGGCGCGGGACCCTAGCAGTAAAAAAAAGTCTGGCATATTAGGCCGACTTTGAGCAAATTTTGGCCAATCAGATGCGTGGAATTGTTGCTTGAGCACAAGCTGAGAGCCAGTATTTTGTTCATAAATATCAGTATTAAGACTGTCTTCTGGCCCCGTGGAACAGGGATTGCAAAACTCAGTGCTAGGTCCAGGGACTTCGATCTGGAGGACAGAGGGGAGAGGATGGAGGTGGGAGGGGAGGAAGAAGGAACACAGAGGGGGAAGGAAGAAGAGAAGAGGAAAGAGGGAAGAAAGAATGGGAAGGACAAATTGCAGAGGGGAGAGGGGGGAGGTGGGAGGGGAGGAAGAAGGAACACAGAGGGGGAAGGAAGAAGAGAAGAGGAAAGAGGGAAGAAAGAATGGGAAGGACAAATTGCAGAGGGGAGAGGGGGGAGGTGGGAGGGGAGGAAGAAGGAACACAGAGGGGGAAGGAAGAAGAGAAGAGGAAAGAGGGAAGAAAGAATGGGAAGGACAAATTGCAGAGGGGAGAGGGGGGAGGTGGGAGGGGAGGAAGAAGGAACACAGAGGGGGAAGGAAGAAGAGAAGAGGAAAGAGGGAAGAAAGAATGGGAAGGACAAAGTGGAGAGGATGGAGGTGAGAGAGAAGGAAGAGGGCCGGGAGATAGGGAAGAAGGAAGACTAGGAGATGAGAAGGACTAAGAGACAGAAGAAGGAGAGTATAGAGTTGAGGGGTGAGGGGAAGAGACAGACAGAAGAGAGGAGTAAAGAGGGAAGAAAGTATTGAAAGGATAAAGGGCAGAGTGGAGAGAATGGATGGAGGTGGGAGAGAAGAGAGAAGAGAATAAGAAAGAAGAGAGAAAGAATGGGAAGGACAGATACCAGGGTGGCTAGGGTACATAAGGTAGATAGGAGACGGAGAAGGGAAAGAAGGAAGAGGAGAGAAGTGGGGAGGAAGGAGAGAGCGTTAGATTAGAGAGAGGGGAAGGGATGAGGAAGAAACAGAAAGAAGAGAAGGATTGATGTCACGTGGAAAAGGGGAGAGAAGAAGAGAGGATAAAGTAAAGGAAAAGAGAGCGGAGAAAGAAGAGAGGGGAGGGAGAACCCAGTAAAGTTCCCTTCCAACGAGATGGAGTTTAGTCTTTATGAACTTTTTTTCTTATAACCTGCAATAATAAAACAATCTACGTGAATGTGGGTACCTATAAGTGCATAAGATCTACAATAGTATGTAATAATATGTAAATAACAACCTGGTGAAAGTAGGTGCCTAGATGACTTTAGGGTGGTGAAAAAGTTGCTCAGAAGATCTATGACAGTAATTTCGACAAAAATTTGTACTCGTTTTTCGATTGCAAATTTTTCAACGGGTTACTTTCTGGTGTTCTCGTGTTGAGCCAGCACCTAAATGGGAAGTATTGTGTCTCTTCTCGCCCATCTGATGAGAGGCATACTACGGGATGGGCATGCTACGACACAGGCCACAAGCGTCTAATGTAGCAGTTGTTCCATTGCTACGAAATAAAAACGGGGGGGGAAACCCCATTTTTAAAAAAAAAAAAAAAAAAAAAAAAAAAAAAAATGGGCGACAAAAGCTACCCACCTAACTCACATGAGATCGGAAAAAGGCAGACGCATTTGATGGCCCAGATGGTCACCCGTCCGGGTACCGACCACGTGCAACGTTGCTTAACTTGGTGTTCTTGAACTTTCTCGGTGGGATGAACGGCTTGTATTGGATAGGAAGGTAAGGTTAATGACATAGAATCTCATAGGTTGGAACACTAATGCCACGCGGCTTGGTGGTTGGATCTTGTGGTCTACCAATCTAGAGGTCACTGCTTCGAGCGAGAGTGCCGAGACTCAATAAGATGGACTTTTTTGCCCGTTCTTAAAACCAAGGCAGCCAGCCTAGGTAGCGCGTCTGTCTTGTAAGCGCTAGGTCGTGAATTGGATTCCCGCCCGGGGCTAAAGCGGTTTGACAGAGGGAACTGTAACTGCTATGGTCTTATCGTCCCGAAATCAAAGAGAGAAGGAAGACAGGATAGGAGAAAGCCTGCCGTTCCGAGAACGAACATTATCCCATCAGGATAAAATCCGACCCGGGCGGGAATCGAACCCGCGGCCTAGCGCTAGTAGGTCTGTGGGTATCACACTTGTGCACACCGAAGGTCCCTGGTTCAATTCCAGGTGGGGTCGAAGTTTTTTTTTGTGCTCTGTGCTTTGGAGTTCGGGGTGCACTCAGCCTTTCAAGGACAACCGAGTAGCTACGAAGCTAACTAGGCTGGCAATTTTGTTCTTATACCAGAATAAAGTCGTCTCTACTTCACTCTATGCTCTAGACTCAACACAAAGGACGAAAAATACGAAGGAGTAGGGATAAGGAAGAGGTTTAAGAGGAAAAGTGTAAAGTGTGGTAGAGAGAAAGAAAGAAAGAGAGAGAGGAGAGAGAGACAGAGAGAGAAAGAGAGGAGAGAGAGAAAAAGAGAGAGGAGAGAGAGAAAGAGAGGAGAGAGACAGAGAGAGAGAGGGAGAGAGAAGAGAGACACAGAGAGAGAGAGAGATAGAGAGAGACAGAGAAAGAGAGAGGGAGAGATAGAGAGAGACAGAGAGTGAGGAGAGAGAGAGGAAGAGATGTAAAAGAAAGAAAAGTGGAAGAAGTAAAAGGAGAGAGAGAGAGAGAGAGAGAGGGGGGGGGGTTATTTAATCAATGCCTATGGTAAGAGAGTACATTGACCTTTCACCCTTACACATATACATTATACAAATACATACAGCATCCCTGAGACTTTTTTATTTTTCTCTAAGCCTGTTTTTCTTCTTTCAAGTAACCGAATGAAATGGCAAAACGGTCTTCCCCAAAGCTATAAAAATCAAAAAGCCAGCCTAGTTAGGTTAGCTTAGTTGGTAGTGCGTCTGCCTTGTAAGCGCTAGGCCGCGGGTTCGATTCCCGCCCGGGGCGGATTTTATCCTTTGTCCGGAGGAAGATGGTAAACAGTAGGGTTGAAATCAAGATAATTAATAGCCAGCCTAGTCAGCTTAGTTGGTACAATTTTGTTAGAGCTCATTTTGAGGGAGATTTCTTCAGTGGGAGATTTTGTAATCGCGCCAGCCTAGTTAGCTTGGTTGGTGGCGCGCCTGCCTTGTAAGCGCTAGGCCGCGGGTTCGATTCCCGCCCGGGGCGGATTTTATCCTGATGGGATAATGTTCGTTCTCGTT
>NW_007378559.1:2176-51356 GCF_000475195.1 Diaphorina citri | reverse complement strand
AGTTGCGATTCACCACCCGGGGGATTTTATCCTGATGGGATAATGTTCGTTCTCGTTCTGGCTTTTTCCTATCCTTGTCTTCCTTCTCTCTTCGATTTCGGGACCGATAAGACCATAGCAGTTAACAGGTTCGCCTCTGTCAAAAACTCTTTAAAAAAAAAAAAAATAATAATAAAAAAAAAAATCATTGAATGGGCCACTTTCCTTCATTGGGATCAATAATATTCTGAGAACGGTTGGATCATCGCGGAGATCATTTCCCGCCTTCCTTGGTTCAGAATCAGGTCCAGAGAGGTAACCGTTAAGTTAAATGAGACTTATAACCTACCTACTCTCTCTACTCTGGTGTCCTATGTTGCCACATTGCCTTGGGTACCCCAAGCTTCGTCGTTTGCCCCTCTTTTTATTATTTTTTTCATACGGAACTTTTGAGATATGATACAGGGTCACATAGGAGGGCCGTTCTGCGGAGGAGAGACTGGACACCAGTGGTGATTAACACAGCCTTGTAACTTGTAAGCCTAGTTAGCTTGGTTGGTAGCGCGTCTGTAAGCGCTAGGCCGCGGGTTCGATTTCCGTCCGAGGCGGATTTTATCCTGAAGGGACAACGTTGGTTCTCGGAACGGCTGGTTTTCTCCTATCCTGGATTCCTTCTCTCTTTGATTTCGGGGCGCGGGACCCTAGCAGTAAAAAAAAGTCTGGCATATTAGGCCGACTTTGAGCAAATTTTGGCCAATCAGATGCGTGGAATTGTTGCTTGAGCACAAGCTGAGAGCCAGTATTTTGTTCATAAATATCAGTATTAAGACTGTCTTCTGGCCCCGTGGAACAGGGATTGCAAAACTCATGTTTGTTAAGGATTGCAAGCCAGCGTAATTAGCTTAGAACTTAGAACATCCGACGAAATGAGATTCAGTAAGTGCCAACCTTGTAGTTTCGCTAGTCGCGGGTTCGATTCCCACCCGGGGAAATAATATATTACCCCAATCCTAACAGATAAGGTTTGTTCTCGGAAAGGTTGGCTTTCTCCTACCCTGTCTTTCTCTCTTCGATTTCCACACGTTTTGCTGTTTCCTTGATTAAACTTGGAAAAAAAATCTCTCATAAATCCCAAAGATATTTAAAGGTCATTTTCTCATTTAATTTTGGACCAGGCGAGACCTCCCTAGAAACACCGTTTGTCTGAGTCATTTCTACAGTTCAGTGAACCATTGGTTACTATTTTATTAAAACTTTGTATGATAATTATTTTATCGGCTGAGTTGATTGAGATAAACATTGGTAGCATAGAGTTCATCATACCTAAATACACATGCACCATGTACCTATGTAACTACCTACATTACATGTTGTATGCTCTGGAGTAATGTACCTACCTACCTATGTAACTACCTACATTACATGTTGTATGCTCTGGAGTAATGTACTCAAGCAACCACAGAAGTAAATTAAACAATTAACTTGGATTGAGCTGGCACCAAAAACGTTTTTCTTCAAATTCAGAAAAGTCTGTTAAAAGCATAAAGAAGCAAACCTGTCCGGAATTTATTGGACTCAAGTTTTTTTTAGAGCTTTAATAGAGGGAACTGCTAAGGCCAAGGTCTTAGCGTCCCCAAAGCGAAGAGAGAAGGAAGACAGAATAGGAGAAAGCCAGCCGTTCCGAGAACGAACCTTGTCTGTTTAGGAAGAAAATCTGCCCCTGGCGGGAATTAAAAACTCGACCTAGCGCTTGCAAGGCAGACGTCCTACGGTTCCTACCCTACCAAGGTAACTAGGCCGACTCTTAATGGGTTTAACGTCACTCGTATATATAAGTGCTAAGGAACAAAGTTTCTTGGTCACGTGGGTTTTACCCTCCACCGTTTTCAAAGCCTGTTTTTGGGGGGGGGGGGGGGGAGAGGTTTTTTGACAAAGGACCTCTGTCTGACTGTTGAAAAATCTGTAGGACGTAGGTAATGAAAAGGTCACGGATCAGATTCCGTGGGCGAACTTTTCCCTAACACATAATTACCTACGTTAGGCGGAACAACATCACCAGTTCTCTCTGTCAAAACGTCTTCTTCTAGTGTACCTTTTCCCAATTTTATTTGGGGTCGGCGTTACCCTCCTAAATCCTATCCCTGTATACCCGCGTATCCAACGCCTCCTCCCTTCTCTGTCAGAAATCTTCAACTCCTTCAAAACATCTCGAAAAATAAAAAACATGTTCAAATTCGCCAGTTTGATGCGTTAAGCAAGAATCAAGATTCAATGATACATTAGGCAGAGATGAAGGAAAGTAAAAAACAGGGGGGTATTTGGAAGCCCAATCGAGTGACTGAGTTCCGCAACTCTCAACACTTGAGAATTCCAACAGTTAGGTTTTTTTTTTAAGACATGAAACAACATAATATCAGAAGGAACATTTTAATTTGATTACATTGACCACTTCTCTATTTTTTTTTTTTTTTTTTTTTTTTAAGAGGTTTGACAGAGGGAACTGTAACTCTAGGGTCTTATCGTCCCGAAATCGGAGAGAGAAGGAAGACAGGATAGGAGAAAGCCAGCCGTTCCGAGAACGAACATTATCCCATCAGGATAAAATCCGCCCCGGGCGGGAATCGAACCCGCGGCCAAGCGCTTAAAAGGCAGACGCACTACCAACTAAGCTAACTAGGCTGGCCCAACAGTTAGGGACAATAACCCCAAAAATACAGTGTTCTATCACAACAAATCTCCTAAAATTTGACGTGGCAGTGGCACCCTAGTAATGTAATTTATATTCCTATCCAAAAATGTCGGCCTATAGAAGAGGTGAGATCAGAAAATTAAGGAGGTATTGCAAACGGACCAAATTTTCAAAATCAGGAAATGGGTGGAAACATCTGGGGGGTTTTCTCAGTGTATTTTGGGTGTGTATTTTGGGTAGGGGAGGGAAAACCCGATATAGAGTGGGGAAAGCGGTGCTACCACACCATTAGTGTAAGGAAGTATAGAGACCATTAGAGATGGTACGGTTAGGTTAGAGACTGAATAGCAGAACTAAGCAGTGAGCGAATCAGCTGATCCGAAGGTACAGTTAGATTTCTTAAACTGTTCTCTCTTCAAGTGAGAATACAGGATGGTTCCACAGTGTGGTGACCTCATAATCAGCAACCGCCGTGCCGGAGTGGGCAACCGGAGGGCCCCGGTTCGATTCCCGTAGAAGTTCGAATTTTTTTGTTGGCTCTGTGCTTTGAGTTTGGGGTGATTTCAGCCTCAAGAGGACAATTGAGTAGCTACAGTAGAACCTCGATTATTTCAACTAATTGGGACCGAGGCTAGTTGAAATAATTAAAATTCCGTATAAAACAATGGAAAAGGGAGCTTTGCTCGGGACATTTGATGTGTCGTCTTCGCCTACGGGAGCGTATGCCGTGACGTCAAAGTTCACGATTTACCGGTATTTTTTAAATCGATTTATCTCGGGATCCAGAAGTCGTCGAAGAAAAAGAAAAATTCCGTTGGTCCTCATTTTTCCTGCTCTATGACTTTGAAACAATCCAAGTAAGCGCAACTGATCTATTTAAACATGGGTAAAAAAGCCAGATTTGGTGCGAATTGGGCTTGAAGAATGCAGATTGCAAAGCTGTTTCTGTAACGAGGGGGCCGAGGGGCCAGGGTTACCGTCGAATTGAACCACCCCGTATGTTAGGGTTAGTCACATGGTTGGATACTTGCTTCACTGTGAACAGGTCATTGATCTAAACTCAAGATATGAACAAGTCATACGTTCTCAGAGCGGTCTCCGGACTGGAGGTCGAGCGTTCTCAACTTCTTCTGATGTTGGCCTCTGTTAATTTTGAGTTTATATTGTGAATTGGTGTATTACGTGCCATCGCATCGTAGCTGGCGAATGTGCACTTTGCTTCTCTTTTTTGTTAGGGTATATTATTATTATTATTATTATTTTTTTTTTCAAAGAGTTTTGATAGAGGGAACTGTAACTGCTAAGGTCTTATCGTCCCGAAAGCAAAGAGCAGGACAGGACAGGAGAAAGCCAGCCGTTTTGAGAACGAACTTTATCTACTTCCTCTATCAAAACTCTTTAAAAAAAAAAAAAATAATATTATTATTATTATTATTATTATTATTATTATTATATA
Organism: Diaphorina citri; assembly: GCF_000475195.1. Taxonomy (NCBI): domain Eukaryota; kingdom Metazoa; phylum Arthropoda; class Insecta; order Hemiptera; family Psyllidae; genus Diaphorina; species Diaphorina citri. The sequence goes on along the minus strand of NW_007378559.1, from coordinate 47,232 downwards.
ACTCTTTATTAGAACTTTACAATATTTACAAAAAGGTACAAGAAACAAAATAACAAACTGATAAATTAACAAATGAAAAAGAAAATTGAATAAAGAAAGATAAAATAAAAAAAAAAATATTGAAAAATTCTAACTCAGGGGCGGGATTAATGCCTAGGGCATTCTCTTCCATCCAACCCCTGTATTACCCTATCTTCTTCTTCTTCTTCTTCTTCTTCTTCTTCTTCTTCTTCTTCTTCTTCTTCTTCTTCTTCTTTTTCAAGCTTAGGGGATGGTCTAACTTAAGTACTTATTATTGTTTATAAATACATTGCTTATTCAATTCAATTCTTCTTCTTCCGAGTCTCTCGAAGAAGTCAAGAACTATAAGTTGAGGCGCTGCCACTGGTTATGAATTCCAGTAGAAATAGACAAAGTCGTGATTTGGTTTTTTTTAACGAGTAAATAAATACTACTTCAGTAGAAATAATGTAATCCAGCCACATCCACTGATATTGTATGGGAGGGGAGAGAAAATATAATGCTTATTACACGGCACATTGCATACCAACATTAGTTACTAGGCGCTCGTAGAAATTTAGCGAATAGGTACAGTGTGTTTATGGCTGGGGAATTCGACACATCCACTAATAACAAGCTGGGCCCGTCCCTCCGGCAATTTTTTAGCCCGTAGTTTATTCGATCGTGGTTAAAGAAATACCTATGTACCTACCTACCTACCTAATTTGTTTAATATTCAATATATTATTATCATCATAGATTTTATTTTTTATTTTACTTTCATGTACCTAATGATTTAAAATCAAGACTAGAGCCCGTTCTCCCTTTATTCCTTTAAATGTTTCCTAATAACTACCAATATAATGTTTATAAGTCACCCATCCATTTATTGGCATCCATTTATTAGCTTAACATAGATGACCCTGAAACCGCGGTGTTAAATTATCGACTGTTATCTAAAATTTTCTCGCTTTGAGTTCATAGGTCGTCGCGACAAATTTCAAGATCAGAGCTCACTTTTGTGAGAAAATGTAAAAAAATCCCCCAAAAACCAGTTTTTGTTTTTTTTTTTTTTTTTTTTTTTTTTTTCTTTTTTTTTTCTTTTTGTTTTCTGGACAAAATTTGCACCACCAATTTTGTGTTCCTCGTAAAAAGACCTTTAATTTGATATATACCTAGGTTTGGATAAGTCCTTCTATCTATGGGAACAGACAGGCACACAGACGACACCGAAGCGAATACAATAGTCCGTCCCTTATACCTTTTTATTAACTATTGTAATACTAATAATAAAGGAAGGACGGACTAAAAATCCGAAAAATGTTTATTGTATACCAGATTGCATAGTCTCATTAGTTATTAGGCGTTCGCTTGGATATTTTTTACGTTGTGATTCTTGCACATAATGCACATCCACTAGCATAGACAATATTTATTGTATGACACATTGCATACTCATACTATTTGTCAGGCGCTCATACAAATGTTTTTTCCCTCGCTTTGCATCTAAGTAGTGAGGTACCTGGATACACCTAAGTAGTGAGGTACCTGGATACACCTAAGTAGTGAGGTACCTGGATACACCTAAGTACCTACTTAATATCTTGGAAAGTTTTTATTGAACATACCCACATTACTTACCTAGTGTTTTATCTATCTGTGTAAGTATCTACCTACCTACTTCAAGATTTCGTGAAAAACAAATGGGAGAGTAAGAGAGAGAGAGAAAGCAAGGAGAGAGAGAGAGAGAGAAAGGTGAATGACCTGGACTCTGTATTTCATGCCACAAGAGGAAACCTGAGTTTTCTTTTTTTTTTCGTTTCCTATTTTTAAGAGGAAAAATCTGGCGTGAATATCACACGAGTTTCCATGTAGGTACATACATAGGTAAGCATGTACAATTAATACCCTGGTGGTGCGGATTCAATCCCAGCTGAGTCATGGAATTTTATCCTTGATGATGGTTATGAAGAGGTTTGATAGAGGGAACGGTAACTGCTGAGGTTTCATCGTCCCGAAAGCGAAGAGAGAAGGAAGACAGGATAGAAAGCCAGCCGTTTCGAGAACGAACCGTATGCGTTCAGATAACATCCACCCCACACAGAAATCGAACCATCGATCCAGCGCTTACAAGACAAACGCGCTACCCTCCAAGCTAACTAGGCTGGCAATTTTATCCTTACCTATTTATTTGAGAATTTCACTACATAATAATAGTGCCCTAAGGGTTAGAAGGCAGAGAATGCTTCGGCGTTAACTTCACCTGGTGGTCACCTTCCACATTCCAGAAAAACTATCGGACCTAATGCCACGAGATCATATCGTATTCTAAAGTCCTGGGTTCGATTCATTTCAAATTACTCCAAACAAATTATTCTGCCCAGCTCGGAAATCGAACTGGTTTGAAAAATATTGTCTGATCCGTAGCGAACCATGAGACAAACAGCTAGGTAGGTACAAAGGGGAAGGGGCACTGATTCCCAATAGAAAACAGTAATCTCCTCTAACAAAACATGATTTAGGAGGACTGGAGGAGCAACTGTTATCTCCACTAATAAAATATGATTTAGGTGCATCAGTCATCTCCACTAACAAAACATGATTTAGGTGCATCAGTCATCTCCACTAACAAAACATGATTTAGGTGCATCAGTCGTCTCCACTAACAAAACATGATTTAGGTGCATCAGTCATCACCACTAACAAAAAATGATTTAGATGTAACAGTCATCTCCACTAACAAAACATGATTTAGGAGCATCCGTCATCTCCACTAACAAAACATGATTTAGGTGCATCAGTCATCTCCACTAACAAAACATGATTTAGATGCATCAGTCATCTCCACTAACAAAACATGATTTAGGTGCATCATTCATCTCCACTAACAAAAATTAGTGCCCTTTATTAATTTAAATCAAAAATCCCACCGGATCACTGATTTGAAGCAACGTCGTGCGTGGTTGGTACTTGGACGGGTGACCGTCTGGGACTGACTATTGGCAAATCACTAAAGAGGCGCTACTAAAGCAAGGTTTTTCCTCATGTAGAGGATTAGTTTGGTCATCCATCGTATGAATTCTGTTAGTGTGGGTCATTTCCCTATTCATATTTGTTTTCAGTTTTGAACGATGTTCTTTTCAACTCTATGTTGGTACCTATAAATACATTTTTTACACCTAGATATGATATTTTTTCTTGTTAAACCCTATCTGATATCTCCAGACTACTTACCTGGTTATTGCATTGGTCGTGGTCACTCGCAATGCTTTGGTCCGATGTTCTTTCATCCCTTGTTCCCTCGCCTTGTCTCACGTGTGGAAATCTGTAAGCCAGGGCCTCCTCTTGTCACATAAGCACACAGACGCCCATTTTCCCCGGGGTCAACCGAAAGTAAACTCTGTAGTACCGGGCTTTAAAGTAAACTTTGTAAGTTAAGGAGTAGATACCCAGGTCAATCGTTAAACTACAGGTAAGCGATAGTTCCGGGTCAAAAACTATAATGGAATATAGGTTCATTCAACTTTTCAAATCGTAAACGAAATCCAATGTTGTCTTTTTGGTCCAGCAAAATCCTAATATGAAAACCAATATGTAGTTAAGTTCCTAATTACTATGAATAAAACAATTACTTTCTAGATTAATTAGTGAATAAAATAAACTAGAATAAAGCTTGTGAAACTCGTCTAGGTATTTCCAAAAAGTAAAAATCACGTGAGAATGCATACCTACATGTACCGCGACATATTTTCTATCTTATTCTTATCGAGTTATTTACCTCGTGATAACGAGTCTCTTACGAATTGGGAGGGATTCGAAAATTTCCAAGTTTGAAGTTTCATACATTCATACTTAAGTACCTACCTGCTAACGAGTATTACAACGCCCAAATTACAAAAAACAAAGTCGGAGAGAAACCTACTTTTTATACCTACTTTATAGGATTTTTGTTTACCTTTTTAAAAAATAACTCCTACTAGGGTACTAGGTACCACCTACGATGTTTCAAGAGAGAAATAAAATTTAAACACACAACGAAAATTTAAGAAATATTTCACTACAAGTATATGTATCCGGAAATTTTATTTACACCAAAAAAACACTTCTGTACAGATCGGAACTTAAAAACACGTACGAGGATCGAACTGTTACACCGGACTGGCAAGACGGAATCACTTGAACTGAACTGAACTACACGAGGCTAACAGTTGATTGTACCCCGGTCCTGTTACAATGAACTAGTAACGTGTAGAGTGTAAAAAACTGTAAACTCAAGCAAAATAAAGATAAAGACAGTGTAAAATGTAAAAAAAAAGAAACTCGAAAACTTGAATTAGGTATGTGCGTGATGAGGAGACATGACCCCGGTTAGTACAGTGTATTGCCGCTACCCAAGTGGTGAGCAGCACTGTCACACCAGATTTGTGAATGGGAGAGGTTTGGTCTGTGTTTGGATTGGAGGGATGAATAGGTTCGTAGTTTGTCCGCTAGAGAGAAACAGTGTAATTAGCGCGGGAGATTTTGAAATTTTTGAATCTGGATTGGAACCTGGAATTTTATTACGGTCATGTCATACAAATTTTGGAGGAATTTGATTTTATGAGATCATAGGTATATTTCTTTTTTCTGTCATTTAAACTCGAAAACTTGAATTAGGTATGTGCGTGATGAGGAGACATGACCCCGGTTAGTACAGTGTATTGCCGCTACCCAAGTGGTGAGCAGCACTGTCGCACCAGATTTGTGAATGGGAGAGGTTTGGTCTGTGTTTGGATTGGAGGGATGAATAGGTTCGTAGTTTGTCCGCTAGAGAGAAACAGTGTATTTAGCGCGGGAGATTTTGAAATTTTTGAATCTGGATTGGAACCTGGAATTACGGTCATGTCATACAAATTTTGGAGGAATTTGATTTTATGAGATCATAGGTATATTTCTTTTTTCTGTCATTTTTTTATAGACAGCTGAGGAAAGGGTAAGGAATCCTATCACTTGATGTCGGGAATCGAACCCGGGGCTGTCCTGTACAAAGCGAGGGAGAAAAAAAAACATTTGTATGAGCGCCTGACAAATAGTATGAGTATGCAATGTGTCATACAATAAATATTGTCTCTGCTAGTGGATGTGCATTATGTGCAAGAATCACAACGTAAATATCCAAGCGAACGCCTAATGACTAATGAGACTATGCATTCTGGTATACAATAAACATTTTTCGGATTTTCAGTCCGTCCTTCCTTTATTATTAGTATTACAATAGTAATAAAAAGGTATAAGGGACGGACTATTGTATTCGCTTCGGTGTCGTCTGTCTGTGTGCCTGTCTGTTCCCATAGAAGGACTTATCCAAACCTGGTCGACCTATATATCTAATTAAAGGTCTTTTTACCAGGAACACAAAATTGGTGGTGCAAATTTTGTCCAGAAAACAAAAAGCCAAAAAAAAAAACACAAAAAACTGGTTTTTGGGGGATTTTTTTACATTTTCTCACAAAAATGAGCTCTGATCTTGAAATTTGTCGCGACGACCTATGAACTCAAAGCGAGAATATTTTAGATAACAGTCGATAATTTAATACCGCGGTTTCAGCGTCATCTATGTCTATGTTAAGCTAATAAGTGGATGCCAATAAATGGATGGGTGACTTAAACATTATATTGGTAGTTATTAGGAAACATTTAAAGGAATAAAGGGAGAACGGGCTCTAGTCTTGATTTTAAATCATTAGGTACATGAAAGTAAAATAAAAAATAAAATCTATGATAATAATATACTGAATATTAAACAAATTAGGTAGGTACATAGGTATTTCTTTAACCATGATCGAATAAACTACGGGCTAAAAAAGTTGCCGGAGGGACGGGCCCAGCTTGTTATTAGTGGATGTCTCGAATTCCCCAGCCATAAACACACTGTAGTCACTGTACCTATTTGCTAAATTTCTACGAGCGCCTAGTAACTAATGTGGTTATGCAATGTGCCGTGTAATAAGCATAATATTTTCTCTCCCCTCCCATACAATATCAGTGGATGTGGCTGGATTACATTATTTCTACTGAAGTAGTATTTATTTACCTACTCGTTAAAAAAAGCCAAATCACGACTTTGTCTATTTCTACTGGAATTCATAACCAGTGGCAACGCCTCAACTTATAGTTCTTGACTTCTTCGAGAGACTCGGAAGAAGAAGAAGAAGAAGAAGAAGAAGAAGAAGAAGAAGAAGAAGAAGAAGAAGAAGAAGAAGAAGAAGAAGAAGAATACCATGGGAAATTATATTGGTTAAAATGTTAAATCATCATACTTATATATTTATTTGACATGACTAAATAATATCTAGGTATCTAGGTAATTATTAGAATAATAAAAAAAAAATCAACGTTTTACAAAAGAAGAAAATCTACCATTAGACTGACTCGAAAGTTAAAAACTAGAAATTTCAATTGTAGGTTTTTAGTTGAGACAAAAATCGTGAAAGAAAAAGGTAAGACCCTTACATTTTTCAATGTACCATGGACATTACTCCCTAGTTAGCTTGGAAGGGCACTACCTGCCTTGTAAGCGCGAGGTCGCGATTTCGATTCCTGCCTGGGGTGAACTTTATTGTAAACACATATGGTTCATTTTCGGAACAGCTAGCTGTCTTCCTATGCTGATCTCATTTTTTAAACTTCGGGAATATTAGACATACATTTTTAGTTTCCCTACCAAACAGTTTTTTTTTTTCTTTAAATGTAATATCAGGTCTTCCCTACTCCTTCCTTTTTCTTCCAAATTCTAAAATCATCTTCCAATACTTTTCAATCTTAACCCACCATTACACAACACAAGATTACGTACGAATTATGATGGAAATATAAAAGTAAATAAATAAAACAATACAAGTATTACAAGATACGACACCAGACATAATAAATCAGGGAATTTTGAGAACAAAAAAATAGAAGGGGGAAAAGAGGTACAATTTTATTATACAAAATACGAGATAAAAGTGAACATTGTTACTAAGGAATAAGAAACCACTTATTAACGTACCAACATCAACATAGTATTTAAAAGATTTTTCGGAATCCTTAGGTATACCCTACACTCTCATGTTAACTCCATGTCAACATGAGACTTTGTAAATCTGTAACTCAACTGGATGTTACAGAGACTCCTTTAGAACAATTTCTATTTGGTAAAAACCTAAAAATCACCGAGAAAAAAACTGCCTCATCTTCTAAGGTTCAACTTACATTTAAAACATAACATTTAAAATTAAAAAAATACAATTGGGTAAAAAAACACAAACATTAAAAAATACTAGAGACTAGAATGTGGAGAGAAGAAAATTACAAAGTCAGTAACAAAATCCTTATGTACAAATGTATATTGCTACTTAACAATACAACGTCGATACGCCATCAAAAGACAAAATTAGCCGAGTTTTAGCCAAATTCCCTTTGGTTTTCCTGATATTTTGAAAGTTGCTCATCCTCTACCTCTAAAGCAAACAACTCAAATTCCACGGGGATTTTTCTATTGGACTTTTTTCTTATTATCCACAATCACGGATAATCGAGTTACCCATTCCCATTATATAAATTAATCTTTTGAAATAGTTTCCAATAGAACAGTTGCGCTTACTTGGGTGATGTTTCAAAGTCATGGAACAGGAAAAATGAACTACTCCTTCCTTTTTCTTCCAAATTCTAAAATCATCTTCCAATACTTTTCAATCTTAACCCACCATTACACAACACAAGATTACGTATGAATTATGATGGAAATATAAAAGTAAATAAATAAAACAATACAAGTATTACAAGATACGACACCAGACATAGTAAATCAGGGAATTTCGAGAACAAAAAAATAGAAGGGGGAAAAGAGGTACAATTTTATCATACAAAATACGAGATAAAAGTGAACATTGTTAACTAAGGAATAAGAAACCACCTATTAACGTACCAACATCAACATAGTATTTAAAAGATTTTTCGGAATCCTTAGGTACACCCTACACTCTCATGTTAACTCCATGTCAACATGAGACTTTGTAAATATGTAACAAACTGGATGTTACAGAGACTTCTTTAGAACAATTTCTATTAGGTAAAAACCTAAAAATCACCGAGAAAAAAACTGCCTCATCTTCTAAGATTCAACTTACATTTAAAACATAACATTTAAAATTAAAAAATACAATTGGGTAAAAAAAAACACAAACATTAAAAAATACTAGAGACTAGAATGTGGAGAGAGAAAAATTACAAAGTCAGTAACAAAATCCTTATGTACAAATGTATATTGCTACTTAACAATACAACGTCGATACGCCATCAAAAGACAAAATTAGCCGAGTTTTAGCCAAACTCATTTTAGTTTTCCTGATATTTTGAAAGTTGTTCATCCTCTAACTCTAAAGCAAACAACTCAAATTCCACGGGGATTTTTCTATTGGACTTTTTTCTTATTATACACAATCACGGATAATCGAGTTACCCATTCCCATTATATAAATTAATCTTTTGAAATAGTTTCCAATTCCCAACCTTATAGACTTTTGGATTGAGAAGACGCCATCTTGGATTTTTAGAAACTTGAAAACTTCCCAAATAAATTCCGTAGAGGAGAATCAGCCTTTCAGACCGGATGTTGTTCTATTTAGAGGTCTACAGTAGTAGTTGTTCTATGTAGAGGTCTACAGTAGTTGTTCTATGTAGAGGTCTACAGTAGTTGTTCTATGTAGAGGTCTACAGTAGTTGCTCTATGTAGAGGTCTACAGTAGTTGTTCTATGTAGAGTTCTACAGTAGTTGTTCTATGTGGAGGTCTACAGTAGTTGTTCTATGTAGAGATCTACAGTAGTTGTTCTATGTAGAGTTCTACAGTAGTTGTTCTATGTAGAGGTCTACAGTAGTTGTTCTATGTGGAGGTCTACAGTAGTTGTTCTATCATAGGGTGTAGCAGACACATGTGTTCAGCTCCAAGGATCTCAACGGAATTTTTCTTTTTCTTCTACGACTTCTAGATACCGAGATAAATCGATTTAAAAAATACCGGTAAATCGTGAACTTTAACGTTACGGCATACGCTCCCGTAGGCGATGACGTCACATCAAATGTCCCGAGCAAAGCACCCTCGCAGGCAACACATTAATATCTTTAGGCGTATGCATTTCTGCCGCAATTCATGCTTGTGCGCATCGTTTCTGCGCATCTCCTGAAGTCTGACGTCAGAGTTCAGGACTCTGACGGAAAATAAAAATTGAATTTTCGACCTTTCACATTTATTTTTTCGAAGTTTTGACCTCAGATTTGGATTCTTCACAACCATATTTTATTCGACCATTTATTCATATTTTTTACCCATTTGCAACTGCTCCATTCCCAACCTTATAGACTTTTGGATTGAGAAGACGCCATCTTGGATTTTTAGAAACTTGAAAATTTCCCAAATAAATTCCGTAGAGAAGAATCAGCCCTTCAGACCGGACGTTGTTCTATTTAGAGGTCTACAGTAGTAGTTGTTCTATGTAGAGGTCTACAGTAGTTGTTCTATGTAGAGGTCTACAGTAGTTGTTCTATCATAGGGTGTAGCAGACACATGTGTTCAGCTCCAAGGATTGGCAACCGGTTTTCGGCAAAGTGTTGAATCATTTCTGGGACGCTGTCGAAAGGTGCGGAGAATTGTCCCAGGATGAATTTGCCTGTGTCCGGATCCCTCTGGATTTTCATGTGCATGAATCCACGGGCACTCCTGTAGGAAAGAGAAGAAAATAGGACATGACACTAAGGGCCGAATGCACAGTCAGTAAACTTACTTGAGAGATAGAGAGTACTCAGTAAACTTACTTGAGAGATAGAGAGCAGTCAGTAAACTTACTTGAGAGATAGAGAGTAGTCAGTAAACTTACTTGAGAGATAGAGAGTAGTCAGTAAACTTACTTGAGAGATAGAGAGTAGTCAGTAAACTTACTTGAGAGATAGAGAGTAGTCAGTAAACTTACTTGAGAGATAGAGAGTAGTCAGTAAACTTACTTGAGAGATAGAGAGTAGTCAGTAAACTTACTTGAGAGATAGAGAGTAGTCAGTAAACTTACTTGAGAGATAGAGAGTAGTCAGTAAACTTACTTGAGAGATAGAGAGTAGTCAGTAAACTTACTTGAGAGATAGAGAGTAGTCAGTAAACTTACTTGAGAGATAGAGAGTAGTCAGTAAACTTACTTGAGAGATAGAGAGTAGTCAGTAAACTTACTTGAGAGATAGAGAGTAGTCAGTAAACTTACTTGAGAGATAGAGAGTAGTCAGTAAACTTACTTGAGAGATAGAGAGTAGTCAGTAAACTTACTTGAGAGATAGAGAGTAGTCAGTAAACTTACTTGAGAGATAGAGAGTAGTCAGTAAACTTACTTGAGAGATAGAGAGTAGTCAGTAAACTTACTTGAGAGATAGAGAGTAGTCAGTAAACTTACTTGAGAGATAGAGAGTAGTCAGGCCTGTTGGATTCACTGTTTCTCACAAGGTAGCTGCCTTCATTACTATTCCTTAGGATGTTCTCAGCTTCATGTCTAGTGACAGATCCGTGATACCAGCTGAAATCAATACAGGAGAAGATTTTTTTTAAGAGGTTTGACAGAGGGAACTGTAACTGCTATGGTCTTATCGTCCCGGAATCGAAGAGAGAAGGAAGACAGGATAGGAAAAAGCCAGCCGTTCCGAGAACAAACATTATCCCATCAGGATAAAATCGGCCCCGGGCGGGAATCGAACCCGCGGCCTAGCGCACAGGAGAAGAAATACATTAGGATTAGAGGTCAGGGGTGTCAAACTTAAACTATCAGAGAGGCTCATTCATTTTCAAATGAAGTAGGAAAAGTTTTAGTGCCACAGGGGATCACTCTCGCCCTCTCTCTCTCTCTCGCCCTTTCTCTCTCTCTCTCACCCTTTCTCTCTCTCTCTCGCCCTCTCTCTTTCTCTCATACCAATACAGTCTCTCTCACTCATTCTCTCTTTTTCTCCCTCCTTTCTCTCTCTCTCTCGCCCTCTCTCTTTCTCTCTCTCTCTCATACCAATACAGTCTCTCTCACTCATTCTCTCTTTTTCTCCCTCCTTTCTCTCGTTTCTCGTCCTCTTCTTCTGGTCGGGAATCGAACCCGCGGCCTAGCGCACAGGAGAAGAAATACATTAGGATTAGAGGTCAGGGGTGTCAAACTTAAACTATCAGAGAGGGTCATTCATTTTCAAATGAAGTAGGAAAAGTTTTAGTGCCACGGGGGATCTCTCTCGCCCTCTCTCTCATACCAATACAGTCTCTCTCACTCATTCTCTCTTTTTCTCCCTCCTTTCTCTCGTTTCTCGCCCTCTCCTTCTGGTCACATACTGGTCATTTGATACACTTGATGTATGCAACCCGCAAAACTCTTTTTTCCCCTCTCTCCTCCCCCTCATCATCCCCCTCCTCCCCCTCTCTCCTCTTCCTCTAGTATACAAAGTAGGGAAAACTTTCTCTGGTCGAGTGGTTTTGGGTTGGCCATTGTTTCAACATTAGTTTATACTGGGTGATTCCCCCAACTCTTGGACGATCGGGTAGCCGCAGAAAAAAAACCAAGGTTGGGGGGGGGTTACCCTCCATTCGTCGACAAGCTACCCAGTCTGAGGCCGGAAAAAGCAGTACGCGATTGTACACATCCGGGTACAAACCATGTGCAACGTAGCTCAACATTAGTGATCCGTCCGGCATTGGTACAATCAACAAGGTAGCCGATTGCAATGGTTCTATTTTGCCATTGATGCTTTGGCTTTAGGTGTACTTGAATAAATACCTAAATAGTTCAAATGAAATCTATGTAAACAAAGAGAACATCAATCCTGTCTTCCTTCTCTCTTAGCTTTCGGGACGACAGACCTTAACAGTTACAGTTTCTCTCTATGAAGCCTCAAGTGTCCAGAAAATATCAATAGTAATCTAAGAGTTCAGAAAATCGGACTAAATCTCTTTGGGGGGTAAAAAATGTAAACAAAGGCCTCAGCAAATGGGACTTTGACATTTTCAAGTCACCCTGTACATATGAAAATGCAATGTGTTGTCAGTAATGGTCTCCCAAGTATACGGACATGTTGTGAATAATAATGAGGTGCAGTGTGCGATGATGATAGGCGAAAACATGAAACCCCCTTGCTTCCTCTCTCCCAGGGTAAGAACCAGGAGTTGTGGGAACAGTTTGCAATACCTCGGACTTTGGGCAACTCGATTGTTCTCCCGAGGCTAGCTGCTTGCTGACAAGACATCGATTTTTTTTTTCTTTTAAGAGTTTTGATAGAGGGGATTGTAACTGGAGGTACCGGTTTCGACTCCCCGCATGTTCGGTGAACATATACGGTGACTGGAGCTTCCTATGAACGTATATTGGGGTTTAACACTAAGGCCTGTCTCACATTCGAAGCGTTAGGACGGAGTCGCGCGATGCCGCCTGAAAATCCTATGGAAATGATACAGAGACACATTTAGGACCAAGTCGCGCGACTCCAGCGTGAGAGGTCTTTATCATTTTCATAAGTTTGAATTTGCAGGCGACATCGCGCTACAAAACGTCGCGTCACTACGCTTCCAATATGCGGCAGTCCTAAGATCGTGGAAGTTACAAATCCCTCACAGGTGGTCGAATCCGGGAAGTTACTTTTTAATAATTAAGCAAGGTCTTCTACTGTTAATATTGTAGCAGGGCCTAAAGTCTGACATCATCAGAACCGAAGATATCAGACCGAAGCCTAGATCACAAGGCTAAGATAGGACGATCCGAGGCCACAACTCATGCCATCGAACCACAGAACAGATAGCGATAACAGCGATGGGATGAGTTGGAACCTAAGACGTCACCGATAAGTTTCGTGATCACACTCCCTCGACCGATAAGAAACCAAGCTAGCAGGGTCAGTCGTCCAGGAGCTAACAGTCCCCGTGCGTTCTTCACCTCCCGCCGTTAAATCTAAGGATACCGCCAGACTTGTCATTTCACCATTCCCCAGATCTTTACGACAATATTTATGTACTGTGTGTGTGTGTGTGTGATTTTCTTTTTTCAAGCGATGGTGGTACCGTCCAACTTTGATGCTGGTAGTGGTTAGCGCACTGAGCCTCGTGAGGACACTTTAACACAGAGTAGCGACCACGAACAGTTTCGCGGCATGGCCAGTGTAGAAGGGAGTGTGATAAGTGAGTAATACTAATACCTACATAATAGTAAAGAAGGCAATGCTTTGATATTCACAAAAGTCAACGAGTGTGCTTTGCTTCGCAACAAATATATTTGATTTGATATTACCTATGTACCTGACCGAGAAGCGACCTTTTCCTTATTATTATTATTATTTTATTTATTTTCATTTTTTCTCCTTTTGAAAATTTATGTACCCAGGAATCCAAGTGTATGGTTGGAAATTTGAAAAACGTTTGGATTTAGGTATGCAGCGTGCATTGTAAATTTATTATTATAGGTTTTCACTTTTCACTAACAAATAATTTTGGAAAAACTGTAAAGGAAATGAGAAAAAGATATTCATCTCCCCCTCTTCCTCCTCTCCTTCTCTCTCTCTCTCTTCCTCATTATAGGTTTTCACTTTTCACTAACAAATAATTTTGGAAAAACTGTAAAGGAAATGAGAAAAAGATATTCATCTCCCCCTCTTCCTCTCTCCTTCTCTCTCTCTTCCTCCTTCTCTTCTTCCTCTCTCGGACTAGTTAAATGGGATGTGCTAACTTGAATATCGCATGGCGTTATACCACCTCCTCCCCTTCCTCCTCCTTCTCCTCCTCATCCTCTTCTTTCTCTTCCTATCTAACACAGGATTCCAGGATTTTTCGTTCAGCATACAAATCACCGATAATTATTTCTGAACTATTCCCTTCTTTCTCTTTCTCTCTCCTCCTCCTCTCTCTCCTCCTCTCTCTCTTACACTCAGCTATTTTCACCCCATGTCCTCCCTCTCTCTCCCCCCCATACATATTTCATATCTTCTACCTGTTTATTTTATACTTTTTTTTATTATTTACTTTTGATTTATAACTTCCAAGTAAGTATTTCTTGTTATTTATGTTCTTTTGGAGAGATTTATCGAACGAAGCGAATTCTAACTTTAAAACAGAGTCGTATTTTTTTTTTTTTCTTCTTCGCATTCCAAGTGATTTCCATCCCGCTCTTAAGGGGCAAAATTTTTTCCTTTGTGCTGAAATAGTGGTTCCCAACCGTTCTTATGGTCTTCTGACAACCAATAACAAAACTTGAGCTGTATTCTCTGAACACCAGAAAGTAACCCGTTGAAATATTTGCAATCGAAAAACGAGTACAAATTTTTGTCGATGGTGGGATTCGAACCCGGGACCTCTGCATGGCAAGCAAGAGCGTTACCACTGGACCAACCGTGCCCCCGTTAGCCTGGAGGGTAACGCGCCTGCCTGAGGTCTTAGGTTCTATTCAACCCCCGGGCGAACTTCATCCTAAACAGGTAAGATTCGTTCTTGGAACGGCGCTGACTTTCTCCTATCCTGTCCTCCTTCTCTCCGATTTCGGACGGTAAGATCTCCGTCGTTACAGTTCAATCTAAACAAAGAAAACCCTAAAAATGGCAATCCTAAAAGGCACCATTTTTGAAGAAGCTCCACTAATTGGACCTGAAATTCTTTCAAATAAATTGGAAATCTTGAACTTTTATCAACTTTGAAGACGGAAAGAGAAAGAGAGAGAGAGAGAACAGGATTCCAGGATTTTTCGTTCAGCATACAAATCACCGATAATTATTTCTGAACTATTCCCTTCTTTCTCTTTCTCTCTCCTCCTCTTCCTCCTCCTCTCTCTCTCTTACATTCAGCTATTTTCACCCCATGTCCTCCCTCTCTCTCCCCCATACATATTTCATAAAATCGACATTGCAGGGAGATAAACAAACGATAAATTTCAGATTATTGTACAAATGCCAGAGTAAAATATTCCTGACTATGCCGCATACCCCATGACGATACGATGCCGCATACCCCATGACGATACGATGCCGATGGTAAGGGTAGAGAACACAATGCGAATTTATAGGAATCGTGTGCCAGTTTAGTTAGCTTGGACGGTAGCCCGGCTGCCTTGTAAGCACTAGGTCGTGGGACCGAATCCCACCCGGGGCGAATTTTATCCTAAAACAGAGGTTCGTTCTCGGAACGGCTGGCTTTCTTCTAGCCTCCCTTCCTTTGCTTTTCACTTTAGGAACCATAAGAATAAGACCTTAGCAGTTGCAGTTCAATCTATCAAACCCTCCTTTTTAAAGAAAAAAAGTTAGAAATCGCGTAGTTCGATTTGGCCTTCAGGAGCTTTCAAGAAATTATTTTACATATTTCTGGACATGGTCTTCACTTGACTGGAGTGTAGACCATGTCCAGAAATATGTATGATATTGTACTTGACCATTATCTCAAACTAAACAAAAACATTGCAGGGAGATAAACAAACGATAAATTTCAGATTATTGTACAAATGCCAGAGTAAAATATTCCTGACTATGCCGCATACCCCATCACGATACGATGCCGATGGTAAAGGTAGAGAACAACACAATGCGAAGTTATAGGAATCGTGTACCAGCCTGGTTTAGCTTGGACGGTAGCCCGGCTGCCTTGTAAGCACTAGGTCGCGGGACCGAATCCCACCCGGGGCGAATTTTATCCTAAACAGAAATTCGTTCTCGGAACGGCTACCTCTCTTCCTTTGCTTTTCACTTTAGGAACGATAAGAATAAGACCTTAGCAGTTGCAATTGCATCTATCAACCCCCCCCCCTTTTTAAAGAAAAAAGTTAGAAATCGCGTAGTTCGATTTGGCCTTCAGGAGCTTTCAAGAAATTATTTATTTCCCATAACTATCGATCGAGGTCTGTACGATTTTGATGAAATAAAAAAATGTTCAAACCAGAAAGGATGTTTCATCGTTTGGGACTTTTCGGTAATTTTGATGAAAGACAAAAAGTTCAAAGATATTGAGCTCAATGGCAGAGGTCGTGGGACGATATTCCCAACAACAAACTCAAGAGAATAAAACCGAAAATCGAGGAGTGGCCATCTAGTCAAAGGAGCACCAGGATGGAGGAGGTGGTGCTCACGAGGCTCAGGATTGGCCACACACGACTGACCCGTAAATATTTGTTCACCCGTGAACCTCAACCTGTGTGCCAATGTGGGGAAACCCTCTCCATCCAACACATCCTTGTCTGCCCCACACATGCCCACGTCCGCTCCTCTTTGCCCTCACCTCCCTCCCTATCTGACGATGATGAAGGGGTTGATTCTCTATTCCTATACTTCAAAACCCTCAACCTAATATAACCTAGGGATATCAGCGTGAACGACCTACTGCCCGTAGAGTTAAAGCGCTTTAAAGGAAAAAAAAAAAAAGATATTGAGCCTAATCGGGCCTTTGAGGGCCTCTACGGGGGCCTTTTTACGAGTTCTATAATTTACGAATCCACTATTCATTTCGAGAAACACTTACGAGGAGATCTGGCAATATTGTCAGTCATTGTACAAACAGGTAGTTGAGAAACCTGATATAGAACTTCACTGAACTAGTTAGAACTTTGGAAATAATAGAAAGTAAAAACGATGAAGAAAATGGTAGAATTGGAAATTTAGAAATCTGAAGAACACGAACTTGGAAAAACTGAAGAATAAACTGGAAGCTTCTTATGACTTGAACTTGTCAAATTTTATCTGAGATTACACAGCTAAAAAACTTTTATTAGATTTTTTTTTTTTTAGGAAATGAAACCTTCTTTGTCCAGAAATTTCTTTCAATACACTGAAAAAATGACAATCTTCAAAAATGTTATTAAAAAATCAAGAGAATGGATTCACACGGAAAGTAATGTCCAAAGGAGAGGAAAATAGTTGTAAAATAAAGAAACTAATGTAATCGGAAGTAAAATATAAGAAAGATAGGAGAACACAATTTAAAAAAAAAATATTACAAATATTTCAATTTGAAAATAGAACTGAAAATAGTCTATGTCACTTCGCGGATAGAGGCTCAATGGAAACTGTTCATAGAAATGTCATCAGATAAATCATAAAATCATCCTACAGGCTTTCCAGGTAATCACAATTTTGTCAAAGTCCCCTCAGATAATTCTCATTGTATTGTGTGATATATGACGTCATCACATGATATCACATTGGGTAACAATGCATATGACTAATACCTAAGGAGAAATACAACAACTGAATTCGGGGAGCTCCGAGTTGAGTCCGGAGTGACATTTCTGACCTGCGTCCCTGCGACTTGCATCCTAGATTTGAAATTTGTCATCCGACTTCTATCCGCGAGTAAGTGATTTAGTTATGTATAAGTACCTACACTTATCCAAATGATCAACTTTTAGCTGATTATAATAACATGAGGAAAACGGGCGAGAAGATGTTTCAATTATTTATTTTTCATTTAACTCAATGAACTAAATCGTTCATCATCTTCCATCATACTTATTCATATATGTTTTGTTCTCATTTTGGGGGATGAAACTCGGTAAGTATCGCGGAATCAAGTCAGCTGACCCATTTTTTCGTTTAGAACAGAAATCAGAGGTTTTTGGGTTCTCAGACGCAAATGGCGTGCGTCCATATCACTGAATCATTCCAGTCAATAGCACAGGTATACCTAGTATTGTCATTGTCATTGTTAAGATTGGATATTTCCAATACATTTGTTATCTGATAAGAGATGTGGTGAGGAATCTTTTCGGATCTAATTTTTAAACTCGATGATGTTAAATCAAAGTATTTTATCTATGAAAATAAAACAAAATAAAATGACTAAAGGGTTGAACGTAATATTTCCAAATTGACATGGGACAACTAAGTCATAGGTAGAATTGCAATGAATCATGAACATATCCAAAGTCCAAATTACACAAACAATCATGACTCGTTTGTTTTGGTCCAAATCCCTTGAAGGCATGAGTGGTTGTCTTGAGGCCTGAGATCATTTTTATTTTAAGATATTATAAGTAAGCTTCAGCGGACTTTTTTGCTTTCGGAAAACCTTGGTTAAGTCCGATTCGCACGACAGTATGTAAGTTCAGATGCAGGATTTGCGACCTATGCAGTGTGCATCAAGGATCCTAAGCAAAGAAAACCCCAGCCAAAAGTTTTCCAACATTCCAACTCAATATAAAAAGACGCCAATCTATATTCCATAAACACATTAAACACAATAACAAGGAAACAAACTTTCCTCAAAAAGAAAGAAAATACAACGGGGGCTAGGGCCTAGGTTAAGCAATCATGACGTTGTACTCATACCATTTTGTATATCATGTACAATAAAAATTATAATAAATAAATAAATAATAAATAAATACTAGTATTTATACATTTATGTATGTTATGTTATATTATACCCATAAAATACCTTGAGAGCTTGTTTAGACTGCTGAGGTAAAGGGACTTTTTACTCTCATTCGAACCGGATATTCTATTACTTACCCTTGTCTCTCTAGCGGTAAGTCCACATCTACTGGTTCCCCACTCACATAGGCCGGTACCAGATTGAGAGAGAGACAGTTGGCTTGCTTACGTAAGCTACTGACGGTACCAATCGCGTTCATGTTCAAACTGAGGGGTCTGGTAGGACCTGAGGATTCAAAGAACAAAATTAATTATAAATACATAAATAAATTAGTGAAAATATTTGTAAATAAATGAGTACAACAACCATGATATAGATTTAGCCATTCTACTTCTCTCGGAATGTAGCGCATTTGCCCTGTAAACGCTAGGTCGCGGGTTCCATTTGATTTTCGCCCGGGGCGGATTTTATCCTATGAGGAACGGCTTATCGGTTTAGGACAAATATGGCCCTGGGCGGGGATCGAATCCAGGACCTATCGCTTACAAGGCAGGCGTGCTATCCTCCCAGCTAACTAGACTGTCTCCCCAACTTGATATCACCCTATGTTTGAAGCTACCGTATGCTTACAGCATATTGTACTGTCGGAACCAAATGCAATAAATTTTATCCTATTGAATATTCCATTATATTTTACAACAGGGACATACTCTTCGCTTGTTGTACCCAACATTTTCCTCCTCGTCCTCGCTTGTTCTACCCTATTGTATTCTTTCCATACATACACATGCTACCTTATGTGTGTGTGTGTGTGTGTGTGTGTGTGTGTGATTTTCTTTTTTCAAGCGATGGTGGTACCGTCCAACTTTGATGCTGGTAGTGGTTAGCGCACTGAGCCTCATGAGGACACAAACACAGAGTAGCGACCACGAACAGTTTCGACATTGCCAGTGTAAAAGGGAGTGTGATAAGTGGATAATACATAATAGTAAAGAAGGCAATGCTTTGATATCCACTAAAGTCAGCGAGGGTTCTTTGCTTCGCAACAATAAAATGACTAAAGGGTTGAACGTAATATTTCCAAATTGACATGGGACAACTAAGTCATAGGTAGAATTGCAATGAATCATGAACAAATCCAAAGTCCAAATTACACAAACAATCATGACTCGTTTGTTTTGGTCCAAATCCCTTGAAGGCATGAATGGTTGTCTTGAGGCCTGAGATCATTTTTATTTTAAGATATTATAAGTAAGCTTCAGCGGACTTTTTTGATTTCGGAAAACCTTGGTTAAGTCCGATTCGCACGACAGTGTGTAAGTTCAGATGCAGGATTTGCGAGTTGCGACCTATGCAGTGTGCATCAAGGGTCCTATAAGCAAAGGAAACCCCAGCCAAAAGTTTTCCAACATTCCAACTCAATATAAAAACACGCCAATCAATATTCCATAAACACATTAAACACAATAACAAGGAAACAAATTTTCCTCAAAAAGAAAGAAAATACAACGGGGGAAGACACAATACAAAATACAGGAACAACAAAATATGACAAATGAGAGAAAAATAAAACGCTGAAATTAATTAAATAAAGATTTGTTTGACTTTTGAGAAAAAAATATTATTGTTGTTGAGAAGGAGAAAAGGGGAGGAAAATTCTTTCTCGGATTTGAAAACAAACTTCAAATAGTGGGCCAGTTAAAAGTCTAAAAAAATAAATGAGTACAACAACCATGATATAGATTTAGCCATTCTACTTCTCTCGGAATGTAGCGCATTTGCCCTGTAAACGCTAGGTCGTGGGTTCCATTTGATTTTCGCCCGGGGCGGATTTCATCCTATGAGGAACGGCTTATCGGTTTAGGACAAATATGGCCCTGGGTGGGGATCGAATCCAGGACCTATCGCTTACAAGGCAGGCGTGCTATCCTCCCAGCTAACTAGACTGTCTCCCCTTACTTGATATCACCCTATGTTGGAAGCTACCGTATGCTTACAGCATATTCGCTGAAATTAATTAAATAAAGATTTGTTTGACTTTTGAGAAAAAAATATTATTGTTGTTGAGAAGGAGAAAAGGGGAGGAAAATTCTTCCTGGGATTTGAAAACAAACTTCAAATAATGGGCCAGTTAAAAGTCAAATGAAACCTAGGCCAGTTGCAAGTCAAATGATACCTAGGCCAGTTGCGAGTCAGGTGGAAAAGAGAAAAGAAAAAGGGGTTCTGCCCTAGTGACATAATTTGCTAGTCTAATTGACAGGTCATTTGAAATTAATTACGGCGAAGAATCCCTAATGTGCCGCGTCCAATTTAGTTTAGGACTATTGCACTGCCTTACAAATCATAAAACTAGTGGTTCGTCAACTGGTAGAACTTAGAAAAAAGAATTTTAATAGTGCTAAGCATAAATGCTTGTCACAAATGTTGTTCTTCGCTCAACACACGACGCTAAATTTCATAACTTGACTTGGACTCGAACCACCAACCTCCAAACGCAAAGCCCTGAGATTGGTAACTCAGAAAAATGGTCTTTACGGAAGCGGAATCAATCGGGCCCGAAATCAAATGATAAAATTTCGTTTGTCTTGTTCTTTCTTTATGTTGAATATTTTTGTTAGTCAAACCAAAAAGTACCTACGAGAGTTATGGTGAAACAAACTGTCAGACTAAAGGAAAACCCAAAGGGAAGTCAGTTCGTAAAAAAAGTCCCAACTGCCCCATTTCAGAGAAAAAAACGAAGGAGTCTTGTTTTTTTGCTCCTTTTCTCTCCCTCTTCCTTCTTTTTGACAAATGATGTTCTTGTTAAAAGGTAAATGTGACTGTGGGTCAATCCAGACCGAGGCTCACCTTCTCACTTGTCCTGACCTCCCCGAAACTTGCACCATGGAGGATCTGCAAGTCACAAACGACAAAGCAGTTGCAGTGACTAGATACTGGATGAATAAGATCTAAACAACTTGACAACAATGGTGATCCGGACTCGGAAATACATTTTATGACAGGAAACGGTCCAACAGTCTGGTTTTCAATATTTCTAAGGAATTAGCAAAGAAGTCCACATCCGCCTCCTCGGCCATCCTATTGCCAAATTGGAGCATTCTATTAATGAGTGAATTTTTGCTATGTTTGTCTTGTTCTTTCTTTATGTTGAATATTTTTGTTAGTCAGACCAAAAAGTACCTACGAGAGTTCTGGTGAAACAAACAGACTAAAGGAAAACCTAAAGGAAAGTCAGTTCGTAAAAAAGTCCCAACTGCCCCATTTCAGAGAAAAAACGAAGGAGTCTTGTTTTTTGCTCCTTTTCTCTCCCTCTTCCTTCTTTTTGACAAATGATGTTCTTGTTAAAAGGTAGAAATAATATTGAATTACCTACTGCTCAGTGCCCTCTCTTATATTTGTCTACGTCATACTTTGCCTCCCCCCTTACAAAAAAAAAAAACAATGCATTTTTCAGCAGCAAAAAAGTTTGCAGTTACCATAGACTTTTTTTCCACTTCTTCTACCTGTTTATTTTATACTTTTTTTTATTATTTACTTTTGATTTATAACTTCCAAGTAAATATTTCTTGTTATTTATGTATGTTCTTTTGGAGAGATTTATCGAACGAACGAAGCGAATTCTAACTTTTAAAACAGAGTCGTATTTTTTTTTTCTTCGCATTCCAAGTGATTTCCATCCCGCTCTTAAGGGGCAAAATTTTTTCCTTTGTGCTGAAGTAGTGGTTCCCAACCGTTCTTATGGTCTTCTGACAACCAATAACAAAACTTGAGCTGTATTCTCTTTTGCAACTTCACCTCTTCTGAAGCTCGTTTCCCCCCTTTTGAGGTAAAAGCGCCAGTACTGAATCATAGGGAAAAAGAGGGGAAATGAGCTTCAGAAGAGGGGAAATTCCGAAAGGAAAATACATTATTTACACCGGGTTCGATTGCCGCCACAGGCGAACTTGATCGTCCCCGGAAAGGCAGGCTTTCTCCTATCCCTGTCTTCTTTACGATTTCGGGATGACCTTCGTTGTTACAATTCCCTCTATCAAACCTCTTTTTTTTTAAACTCATTTGTGGCTTTCTTTCAGAAAACTCACGGAATTCCTTGATATAAACCTCCGGGTGTTTGAGGACCCGTGTCACCCCGATTTGAGAATCACTGCGCTAAAACTTTCACCAAGTGCAATATTCTCCGTCCCGCCCGCCACAATAAGCTTTTTCAACTAGGAATAAAACTTTTTACAACTTTCGCATGGAAGTGACATAAAAGCGAGGACTTTTTCTCCTCGGTTCTCTGGGTATACATAGCTTAGGAAGAGGATAGGAACCCCATTTTGTGCTCTACGAGTAAGCAGGGAAAATATTTCTAAACTCTTTTGTGCGAGGGTAGCTATACATACATAGGTAGGTACTTATGTAGGTATAAATTAGAACGATAAGTATACCTACCTATTTGAATAGCAATTTACAATGTTTCAAAACTGTTGTGACAGCCTAATAGGTACCTTGCATGATCATTAGTAATGTCATTACTAATGATGGAATTCCGGATTTTCTGATTTTTCATCATCATCATTACTTGGAAATAATGACATTACTAATGATTGTGTAAGGTACCTATAAGTTAGCCTGAAGGTTAACGCGCCTGCCTGAGGTATTAGGTTCTATTCAACCCCCGGGCGAACTTTATCCTAAACAGATAAGATTCGTTCTCGGAACGGCGCTGACTTTCTCGTATCCTGTCCTCCTTCTCTCCGATTTCGGACAGTTAGATCTCCGTCGTTAGAGTTCAATCTAAACAAAGAAAACCCTAAAAATGGCGATCCTAAAAGGGTGGTGCACCAAGTGAATGTGCGTAATATTTAGTTTCCTTCTTTTGTTTTGTTGGAAAAGTACATGTTTTTCTCCTCTTTTTCTTTATATTGAAAAGTTTCTAAAGCTTTTATTATAATTATTATAGCTTGGTGCTCAATATTCAAAGTTTCATGTTACACGGGGAGAAGTTTCTGGGAGGCTTTTTATTCTTCTTCTTGCTCATTAGCACCGGTATTATTATTATTACTAGTCGTTCAGTGAACTGTAGAACTCAGTAAGAAAACGGGGGTTTTCCATAGGTCCATTCGGCCCAAAATAGGTATAATGAGAAAGTTTCCTTGATGAGTTGAACATTGTTGCCAAATTACATTAAAACCGGACAACCCGTTTGAAACTTTGAAAGGTTGTTCCAGGCAAACATAAAGACCGTTGGAACCCACGTCCTTCCGATAAGACTACTATGCTACAGAGGCAATGCTAAATGAGATAATCTTACCTGATGACTGAGATGTTGAAGGACATTCTCCATCTTGACTAGACAGTTGTTGCATCCTTCGCCTTAGCTTCGGCATATCGAACGGTAACTTCTCTTCTATTTTATCTACACAGGATGATTCCTCCAGATAACAGGAACCCGCCTTGTCCTCCGCAACATCCTCAGGGCATCCTATCCTATCATTACATGGCACGTCTGAGCTTGCACACTTCACAGCGCTCTCTACCGGTGGAGGCAAGTTCATCTTGAGGCAACTCTCTTGCTGCAACTTTCGTCTTAACTTTGGCATGTCGAACGGCAGAATACTTAATTCTAGGGAGCTTAAACTAGTGGTATCTTTCGGGTTGGTTTGACTATTACTAGAAGGTTGAATGTCAGGTTCCTTGATAGTGTTGCTGGTATTACAGAACGTACTGTCTTGCACAATGGCTTGGTTATGACTAGAATGATGGGTTTGGGTATTGGTAGCATGGGTTGTTGTATCTTCTACATGGATATTTACATTACTAGGAGGAAGGTTTGCTTGCAGTGTGAATGCGAGCTGAGGTGCCTGTCGTTTCTTGCGAAGTTTGGGCATGTCAAATGGAAGATCTTGAATGTCTATGGAATTGATACTATCTCTCCGTTGAGAATTGTTTGTATCCGACTCTCTCTTCTTTCCGATCTTTGTTTGATCAAACGGATGGTTAAAGTCTTTGAACAGATCATTCTTAGATTCTACACTGATGCCACTATCACTCCCCTGATGGTTTTCTATTTGGTTAGGAAGGTTTTTATTTTGGCTCACACATGCCCACATCCGCTCCTCTTTGCCCTCACCTCCCTCCCTATCCGACGATGTTGAAGGGGTTGATTCTCTATTCCTATACTCCAAAACCCTCAACCTAATGTAACCTAGGGATATCAGCGTGAACGACCTACTGCCCGTAGAGTTAAAGCGCTACTGCCCGTAGAGTTAAAGGCCTTTGAGGGCTCCGTAGAGGCCCTTTTTACGAGTTCTATAATTTAAGAATCCACTCTTCATTTTGAGAAACACTTACGAGGAGATCTGGCAATATTATCAGTCATTGTACAAACAGGTAGATGAGAAAACTGATACAGAACTTCACTGAACTAGTTAGAACTTTGGAAATAAATAAATAATAGAAAGTAAAAACAATAGAAAGTAAAAACGATGAAGAAAATGGTAGAATTAGAAATTTAGAAATCTGAAGAACACGAACTTGGAAAAAACTGAAGAATAAACTGAAAGCTTCTTATAACTTGAACTTGTCAAATTTTATCTGAAATTACACAGCTAAAAAACTTTTATTAGATTTTTTTTTTTTAGGAAATGAAACCTTCTTTGTCCAGAAATTTCTTTCAATACACTTAAAAAATGACAATCTTCAAAAATGTTATTAAAAAATCAAGAGAATGAATTCACACGGAAAGTAATGTCCAAAGGAGAGGAAAATAGTTGTAAAATAAAAATAAAAAAAAGTAATCGGAAGTAAAATAAAAGAAAGATAGGAGAACACAATTAAAAAAAAATATTACAAATATTTCAATTTGAAAATAGAACTGAAAATAGTCTATGTCACTGCGCGGATAGAGGCTCAATGGAAACTGTTCATAGAAATGTCATCAGATAAATCATAAAATCATCCTACAGGCTTTCCACGATCTTTGTCTGATCAAACGGATGGTTAAAGTCTTTGAACAGATCATTCTTAGATTCTACACTGATGCCACTATCACTCCCCTGATGATTTTCTATTTGGTTAGGAAGGTTTTTATTTTGCAGGACGCGTTTCTTACATTTATTGTTGGAGGTGTCTGGTGATGGTTTCTTATCTTCAATGATGACGGCTGTGGTTGTCTTGTGGCCATCATGTTCACTACTTTGCTCCATGAAAGACTTGTCACTGATGGGGGATAGGATATTGAGTTTGGTATGTCTGACAGGGTGGATGGGAATGTTAAACGTAGAGGCTCCGTCACTACTGTGTGAACTAATGCTGTTACTTCTACTATTGTTACTACTACTGCTGTTGATGGATTCCAGACTGTTGCTACTACTTGTCATGGAGTCAGAGCTGGAATATTTAGCACGTATCTTACTGATGGTGGCGTGCAGGAATGAATTCTTTGGTTTCTTTGGTTTGTCCAGTTTGTACTTGAGAGATTTCGGTGTCATTGCGATGTTCATGTTGGAGAATTTCGGAGGTAGAGGTTCGGTAGAAGGCGGAGTCAAGTTTTTTGAACAGGACAAGTTAGGTAGGTTGGTGATATTGGTGAAGGTTTTGTCTGGACTAGGGCTATGCTTGATACTGACCTCGTTAAGACTTTCAGTCAGAGATTCAACACTGGCAAGATACTTTGGTTTCAGACTGGTGAACTTTTGTAAGTTTGCTGATTTAGATTTGACCAACTTGGTACGAAATGATAGTTTGCTCGATACAAAACCGCATGCACTGTTGGGGCGTTTCAGATTCAGCAGAGATCTGTGTGTGACTTCGTCAATATCTAGATCATCATCCGACTTACTCACTTTCGAATCAAATGCAGTCTCATAGATGTGTCTACCCCTGGACATATCTTCTTCTTCCTCCTCCTTTATTTGTTCAATCCTTTCACTGAAATCATTTTCAGTGTAGGGTGAAGGTAAGAAATAAATCTGATTCAAATTCAAGTTGTTTCGACTTTGCTCAGGAAAGTTGAAATGTAATATCGGTGACCCAGGGGTGTTATTCGAGAACAATAAAGCGAGGTTCTATGTATTAAAATGTAAACAAAAAAGTAAAAATATGTAAAGTGCAAAGTCGTAATATTTTCTTAATAGTCTCCCAGTGAATTGAAAACACAATGTTGGAAAATGAAAAGTTCAACATTCTACAGGGAGAGACCAGAAACAGAACTCATCAAGGGTAGGTAGGTTTATTTAGACTAACTTTGCTCGAGTTGCGTTTGGAAAAACTCATCGTCAATTTCAAACTTTGGCGTTTCCAAACTTTTCGGTCGATTCTTGGTGAAGTTGGATTTGACAGCAATGGTCACGCGTTCACACTCCAAACTTCGCGGTCGTGCCTTTCCAAATGTACTTCGGTTGAGTTGAGACTTCTTTGGTTGTAGCGGTGGTTTGTTATTGCACACGTTTATCTTGTTCAACTTATTGCCATGAAATGTTTCGAACTCATTGTTACTCTTGAAGCTTAAGCTATTTGGTCGATTGAGTTTAGGGGGGCCAAAGTTTTGGAAAGATGGTTTCTCAAACAACTTGATATTATCACATGGGCTGATAGGACTCGTCACCTGTTTGTCTCGAGTGTTATTCTCCTCGTCCGATGTTTCCTGATAAGTGAAGTTCTTACAGAAGGATGTTTTGTTGTTGATATTAATCAGATGTCCGTTTCGTACGAGTGGCGGTTTCTCAGGTGGTATATCGTCACTATCATGGGAATTGTCTGTCAGGACGGGACTCTCAAGTGATTTTATTCTACCGTCAACGAATAGTTTGTTTATATTCGCGGTGTTGTCAGACTGTAAGTCAGACAGTACTAAAAGTAGCACCATTCGATTCGGCGTGAAAAATCACATTGATTAGAATATTCACATCCGAAAATGACCACATGTTTTCGATGTCTCTTACCGTTTTTACGAAATAAGGGTTAAGCGAGGGAGAGAGGGAGGGGGGGGGGAGACAGACTTTTGCAATGAAAACAAATGAACCAATTAGAAACAATTTTCATTTAAAACATTTACCAGAAGTTGGTGGGGGAGGTGGGGCATTATCGAAATGAAAAGAAGGTGGGGAAGAGAAGGAAGAGAAGGAAGAGGAGGAAGGGGAGGAGGAGAAGAAGAAGAAGGAGGAGGAAAACGTACAGACAGGACAATTACGATGATTACCCAAAGTAAAAAAAAAAAAAAAAAAATCAAATTACAATAACAAAGGCACAAAATTTTACTCGGGATATTTCGCGTCGATATTACTTTTTATTATTTTTCACCTCTTTTGTTGGGTTTTAAAAAATGGCCTAAAATACCAATACGCCTAGCTGCAAAATGTAAAAATCTATTGAAAAAATTTTGGTTTATTCCGAATGAAAAATATTCCCTCCCCCCCTCCGCCATTTTGAATCAGATTAGCTAGTAGGTGTTTGAGTGTACAAAGCACGCGGAAATTAATCGGTCTAGAGATGTCCGTTTCGTACGAGTGGCGGTTTCTCAGGTGGTATATCGTCACTATCATGGGAATTGTCTGTCAGGACGGGACTCTCAAGTGAATTGATTCTACCGTCAACGAATAGTTTGTTTATATTCGCGGTGAAGAGAGAGAGAGAGAGAGAGAGAGAGAGAGAGAGAGAGAGAGAGAGAGAGAGAGGGAAATAGGGTGAATATAGGAAATGTGTTAAATGAAATAACCCTTACTCTTCCAATTTCCGAATCAGATTTAGATTATGTATTTACTATCTCTATGTACAATATTGCACACATTTGTATGTACATATGTATTATCTGTATATATATTATCTGTTTGTATTGTATAGAGGTAGGTACATATTTCCATTTACATACCTAGAGGAAACTCACACTGGGAAAAATGATTTAATAGGAAATTATGAATGATTTCATCAGTTATTATTTTATTTCGCGGTGATGTCAGACTGAATATTCCCATTAGCGTCTGCACAATGTTGCACGTTCTCCTTGTTTCTCTTATTGACAACACTGTACTGCTCCTCTATCTTCCTCACAGTCGTGTCTTTGTTTCCGTTGTCACTCGCCGCAAATCGTTTGTGTAATTCGTTCAACTGCTCGGATGCAACTTTAGGTACATAGCTGCGGAGGTTAACGTTCTTCAATGTTTGACTACTCGGCTTGGTTCGGTAGTGACTTGTTTTCTTGTACGGTGTGAGGGTTGATGTCTTGATGTTGTTGATATTGTAGGTGGGGTTCTTGCTGATGAGTTCCGAGTAGTAGTAGGGGGAGGTGCGGAACTCTATGAGAGGGGAGGTGGGTGATGTTGGCAGGGAGATAGGGGAAGTGATGATACGAGGGGAGGTGAAATCTTGGATGTGTATGTCCTCGTAAATGTCTTCGACGTCGGAGGAGTTTCTCACCAAGCCTCCTGGTGTCTTGGCCAATAGGAATGCATCTGTGAACAGAGAAACAACACAGGGGTGTTAGGAGAGCAGACGGAAAGGAAAGAGGAAACCACAAGTGGTAATTCCACAAGGGGGTAATTCAATGAATCCTTATCTACGCGACATGAAACATAAACATAATGTGGTGCTCTACAAAGTCTGAACACACAGCTTTTCTGAAATCCGCCCAAAATTAAAATTATACGAACATACTCGTATACCTCGAAGCTATTGTGTGGTGGAAAAAGCTTGAGGCCTATGTCTGTCAGACTGGGGTCTGAGTCTGAGGCTTTTTCTGCCACCCACGTTTAAATGGTCTGACATATCTATGTCTGTCTGTCTGTCTGTCAGACACTCTGAGTGTGAGTGGCGACCATTCGATAGTGCAGTATCGTCTGGGATACACATAGCAGCATACACATATATTTTTTTCCTACCACCAAAAATACCAATTTTTTTAATTTACATACTTTATACCAACCTGCATACGGGGTAAATGGACTTTTGTGTTCTATTCCTACAAGATGATCAAAGGTGTATTTTCCTTAGGGGAAACTGACTAGTGACCACCGGCACTGGAAAATTGACTCTAGCTCCAATGTAAACTAAATGGAGCAGTGGTCAAATTGCCAGTGGCCAGTTTCCAGACTTTCCAGAAAGGAAAATACACTTCAATGACTTCCGCGTTATAAAATCATTGAAGTGTGACAAATCCATTTACTATGTTACGTTTTATCCATGTGTGATTGTGATGTGTGTGGTGGAAAAAGCTTGAGGCCTATGTCTGTCAGACTGGGGTCTGAGTCTGAGGCTTTTTCTGCCACCCACGTTTAAATGGTCTGACAGACTGTCTGTCTGTCTGTCAGACGCTCTGAGTGTGAGTGGCGACTATTCGATAGTGCAGTATCGTCTGGGATACACATAGCAGCATACACATACATTTTTTCCTACCACCAAAAATATTTTTTTTTTTTTTAATTTACCTACTTTATACCAACCTACATACGGGGTAAATGGACTATTG
This sequence comes from Diaphorina citri, assembly GCF_000475195.1. Lineage (NCBI taxonomy): Eukaryota > Metazoa > Arthropoda > Insecta > Hemiptera > Psyllidae > Diaphorina > Diaphorina citri. The sequence goes on along the minus strand of NW_007378559.1, from coordinate 17,430 downwards.
TGTTCTATTCCTACAAGATGAACAAAGGTGTATTTTCCTTAGGGGAAACTGACTAGTGACCACTGGCACTGGAAAGAGAGAGAGAGAGAGAGAGAGAGAGAGAGAGAGAGAGAGAGAGAGAGAGAGAGAGAGAGAGAGAGAGAGAGAGCATCCCTCATTCCATTGGTAACACGCTTGCTTGCAAGGCCGCATTGTTAAAGGTCGCTGGTTCAATGCCTACCAACGAAAAAAGGAAGTTATAAAATGGAGTAAGCAGGGTGCGATTATAAAAGCACCAAAACCCAAAGCTCTCAGTATATTATTACTTCCTCTCACCTAAATCTGATAATTAAACTTAATCCCCTCCCTCTCCTCTCCTATCTGACACCCTCCCCTCTCCCCCCTCCCTCCTATCTGTCTTCATCTTAGCGTATAATTAAGATTGTTCCTTAGGGATAAATAATATTCCTTGCTAAGAAAATATAGCAAACTTATTGTCTGTCCCAGTTTGCTTGGAAATAGCAGCAAAGCTTTAAGTTCGAGACTCATCCCGTCTCAAAAATGTTCAACCTAATAGGAACAGATTATAACTCCTGAAGTAATGTCTATGGGATTTTCTTCTAATTCGACATTCAAAATAAACCCCCTTGCAAATCCTTCACCTTCTTCCGTTTTCTTTATTTCTTCTTCCTCCATATTTCATCACTTCTTACCTTATCCTTCCTTATCTTTTCGCTAGAAATAAATAAATAGGTGGGTAAATATTAAATATGTAAAAATAAGAAAGGAAAAAAAGGGCAAATTAAAATAATAAAATTTTGTTCTCCGATACTTCCTAGCTAACCTAACTCTCAAACGGTTAGGGTTAACCCAATTTTTTGGGTTTAACAAGTAAAAGATCTACCAGATAGACTTTTAGCACAGGGAAAAAGTGCAAGTAAAATTCGAAATCGTCGAGTAAAAACTTAAAAGCTCGCTTCGTTCGTTGATCTAGTTTATTTTACTCGCCCATAGGGTATGTTAATTGTCTGTACTTGCTGTTTTATAACGAGGCTGCATTCTTTGCTTTTTTTTTTGCATTTTTGCGCCAGATTAAACAACCAAATTGGTTGAGCTAGGTATACATAATTGAGATCTACATAATTACAACCATTGGAAACTCTCTTGCTCTTCAGTGCAGAATAGTTAGTGGTGTAGTCTGCATTGGTTTTGCAGGCGACTACACGCTACTGTAAGTCACGCGTCTACGCTTCTCAACTTCTCATGTGCGACAGGCGTAAAGCATCGTCAACACTGTCGATCGACATCGCCCGATACATGTCCTATAACTTTTCCCTCATTCTACCCATATCCTTTGATGTTACCTACTTCATATGGATTCCAGTCGATGTTTAATTCGTTGACTGAAGTGTGGACGCAAACGTACGGAATGTGGACTTGGGGTAAAGCAAAGAGCGATTAAAGTGTGCAGAAACAACATACCTAGTAATCTGTTATATTATTTGCAAAGTTAATTGAAAGAGAAAAAAGAAGAAGAAGAAGACAGGACAAAGAAAGAAAGAAGAAGAAGAAGACAGGACAAAGAAAGAAGAAGAAGAAGAAGAAGAAGAAGAAGAAGAAGAAGAAGAAGACAGGACAAAGAAAGAAGAAAAAGAAGACAGGACAAAGAAAGAAAAAGAAGAAGAAGAAGAAGAAGAAGAAGAAGACAGGACAAAGAGCAGATAATACTTCTCTTCCATCTCAGCCTCGTCCGCTAGGTCATCCTGATCAATGACGAACGCTTCCACCTGCAACACAACACAAGGAGTAAGGCAATGATTAAGGCATCGTTTTTCGATTGTAAATATTTCAACGGGTTACTTTCTGGTGTTCTCGTGTTGAGCCAGCACCTAAATGGGAAGTATTGTGTCTCTTCTCGCCCATCTGATGAGAGGCATACTACGGGATGGGCATGCTACGACACAGGCCACAAGCGTCTAATGTAGCAGTTGTTCCATTGCTACGAAATAAAAACGGCGGTGGAACACTCATCTTTTTTTTTTTTTTTTAAATGGACATGTCGAGAGAAGAGGCGAGAACTATGTGGGGAAGAAAGTGGCAAGAATGGAAGTGGAAGGAAAGAGAGCAAGAGGTAGACCAAAGGAGAGATGGAAAAACTGTGTAAACGAAGATCTACGTGAGAAGCAGCTATCTGGAAATGAGGTGCATAATAGAACGGACTGGCAGAGACTGACACGAAATACCGACCCCGTTCGAACGGGAAAAGGTAAAGTAGAAGAAGAAGAAGAAGAAGGAGGAGGAGGAGGAGGAGGAGAAGAAGAAGAAGAAGAAGAAGAAGAAGAAGAAGAAGAAGAAGAAGAAGAAGAAGAAGAAGGAGGAGAAGAAGAAGAAGAAGAAGAAGAAGAAGAAGGAGGAGGAGGAGGAGAAGAAGAAGTAGAAGAAGAAGGAGAAGAAGAAGAAGAAGAAGAAGAAGAAGAAGAAGAAGAGGAAGAAGAAGTAGAAGAAGAAGAAGAAGAGGAGGAGGAAGAAGAAGAAGAAGAAGAAGAAGAAGAAGAAGAAGAAAATGTGGCTTTAAGTGGCAGGGTTCTCCTAGAGGAGCTCTTCCACCCAACCACTAAATTTTTCTTTCACTGTAAGTAAAAATGTGAAAAAAATCCCCCAAAAACCAGTTTTTTTTTGGCTTTATGGTTTTCTGGACAAAATTTGCACCACCACTTTCGTGTTCCTGGGTAAAAAGACCTTTAATTTGATATATAGGTCGACTAGGTTTGGATAAGTCCTTCTATGGGGACAGACTGACAGACAGACACCGAAGCAAATACAATAGCCCGTCCACTATACTTTTTACTTTTATTACTACCGTAATAATCCACTTTTATTACTATCGTAATAATAAAGGTAGGACGGGCTAAAAACGGAGTATAGGAGAAAAATAAAAATTGAATTGAACAATTTCTGCTTTATTTTAAGAAAATTTCAATTCAATTTTAAAGTAACATATCTGTTTGAGTAGTATGCTGTAATGCTGTGTCATCTGGCAACCCGTGCTCATCAATAAATTGTTATTGACTGTTTCTCTCACCTAAATACAAACTGTCCTAATAACATCTCTTAGGCTAATCCTAACTTCTATGAAGGAGGAGGAGAAGGAGGAAGAGGAGGAGGAGGAGAAGGAGGAGGAGGAGGAGGAAGAGGAGGAGGAGGAGGAAGAGGAGGAAGAGGAGGAGAAGGAGGAGGAAGAGGAGGAGGAGGAGGAGGAAGAGGAGGAAAAGTATTTGATGTTAAAAAGAAAGTGTAAATTCATAAAATAAAATGAAATGTGTTTGCTGAGGTTGGAATTTTAATTAAGAGAAAATATAATAATCAACCGCAAGAAATTGTGGTGTGAGAGAGATAACGATAAGAGAGAAAAATAATAATAATCATAAGAAAATAAGAAAGAGAGAGAAAGTGAGAGGGAGAAAGAGAGAGAGAGAGCGAGAGAGAGAGGGCGAGAGAGATAAGAAAGAAAGTGGGGGAGGGAAAGAGAGAAGGGAAATACAGCTGAATAGAAGAGAAAGAGAGAGAGAGGATATGAAAAGGTACCGGTGAAAATAGAGAAGGATAGGGAAAGAGAGGAGGGGAGGTACACATGAAATAGAGAGGGGAGGGAAAGAGAGAAGGGAAATACAGGTGAATAGAAGAGAAAGGGAGAAAGAGGGAGAGGATATGAAAAGGTAGAGAGAGGTAAAAAGAGAAGAGAGAGACAGAGAGGCAAAAGAAAGTGAGAAACAGGGGAATGGAAAAAGGTACAGGTGAATAGAAGAGAGAGGGAGAAAGAGATAGACAGGATATGAAAAGGTATAGGTAAAAATAAGAGGGAAGCGAAGAAGGAGAAGAGAGGGAGAGAAAGGAGGGGATAAAGGTTAAAACAAGGAGAAGGAGAGGGAGTTACAGGTGTATAGAAGAGAGAGAGAGAGAGAGAGAGAGAGAGAGAGAGAAAGGGAGAAAGAGGAGGAGGAGGAGGAAATAAAAAGGTACCGGTGGAAATAGTGAAGGAAAGGGAAAAGAGAGAAAAGAAAGGAGGGGGTAAAGGTAAAAACAAGAAGAAGGAGAGGGAAAGAGAGGGAGTTACAGGTGAATAGAAGAGAGAGGGAGAGAGAGAGAGAAAGGGAGAAAGAGGAGGAGGAAATGAAAAGGTACCGGTAGATATAGTGCAGGAAAGGGAAATGAGAGAAAAGAAAGGAGGGGTAAAGGTAAAAACAAGGAGAAGGAGAGGGAAAATACAGGTGAATAGATTAGAAAGGTAAAAGAGTGAGGAGAGGTAAAAGCGAGGGAGAAAGGGCAAGGAGGAAATGAAAAGGTACAGCTAAATAAGGAGAGGGAAAGTAAACAAGAGGAGGTAAACGTGTGAAGAGGAGAAAAAAGGAGGGGTAGGACGGGTAAAGCTACAGGAAGATAGATGAATAAAGGTAAAAGAAGGAGAGAGGGAGAGAGAGAGAGGAGGAGGAGGAGGAGGAGGAGGGAAAGGTAAAAAAGGAGAGATAAAGGTGATAGAAGCTGGTTTGGATTTGAGGGGAAATTTTGTTACATTCAGGATTCCAGGTGAGCTATGCAGAGAGAGAAAGTGGAAAAAGAGAGAAAGGGAGAAAAGAGGATAGAGATAGAGAGAGAGAAAGAGAGGAGGGGAGGGGAGGAGGAAAAGAAAGAGAAGAGAAAGGGAGGCTAGAGATAGAGAGAAAGAGACGAGAAGGGAAGAAGAGAGAGACGAGAAGGGAAGAGGAGAGAGAGAGACGAGAAGGGAAGAGGAGAGAGAGAGAGACGAGAAGGGAAGAGGAGAGAAAGAGAGGTAACGATCATAGAGAGGGAAACAGAGGAGAGAAAGAAGGAGGGAATAGGTGAGTTAGAGTAGGATAGAGGGGAAGATAAAATCGTGGAAAGAGGGAGAAAGGAAGGAAGAGAAGAGAGGAAGGAAGAAAAGGGAGGATAGAGAGAGAAAGGGAAATGAGAATTATGAGGTAGATCATGAGGATACAGATGGGGGGGAGAGAGAGAGGGAGAGAAAGAGGGAGGGAGACAGAGGGGGTTAGGTGAAATTTTAAATTACTGAAGGGAAACGGCATGAGAGAGAGAGAGAGAGAGAGAGAGAGAGAGAGAGAGAGAGAGAGAGACGAACAAAAGAAACGTGATTTTTAAACAAAAACAAAAGATGGGGGAGAAGTGGAAGAGGAGAAAGAAGAAGAAGAAAAAAAAAAGAAGAAGAAGAGGAGGAGGAGGAGGAGGAGAAGGAGGCTTAAGATGGAAAAATGGTGGGCAAAAAGTTGGACCTATAAAAACAAACAGAGGACGTATTTACAATTAATAATACCATTACGTTATTATCAATGGGGTTTTGCTGGAATTCTTCACTAAACTTTCACGGGATGGGGAAAAACAGGAAATAAAACAGTAGGTAGGTAAGTACCTTAGATTGGAAGATAAAATATTATACCCGGGCCTATTACCTATATCACAAGTTTGGTAAGAGGATGCGCACAGATTTTTAGTACACTTTAACAATAAGATAACTACCAGCCTAATATAGCGCGACTGCCTTGTAAGTGCAAGGTCGTAGGTTCGATTCCTGACCACCCGAGTTCAACGTTATCCTAAACAGATAAAGTTCGGAAGGGCTTTCTCCTATCCTGTCTTCCTTCTCTCTTCGATTTCGGTGTGATAAGACCTCAGCAGTTACAGTTCCCTCTGTCAAACCTCTTTAAAAAAAATCATTCTCGGAATGGCTTTCTCCTATCCTGTCCTCCTTCTCTCTTCGATTTCGGGGTGATAAGACCATAGCAGTTACAGTTCCCTCTGTCAAACCTCTTTTTAAAAAAATCATTCTCGGAATGGCTTTCTCCTATCTTTTTCAAAAAAAAAAATAGGAGATCCCAGAATGCTTTGCAAAAATTCATTCCCCTCCCCTCCAATGTTGAATAGGAGGGGAAATGTAATCCCAAGGAGGTTGAAAATGGTTCGATATGGTTCAATCTCAAAAGTGAAGCTAATTTTCCGAATGATACAATGATTTTTTTTTTACTTTCTATTACCTACTACAGTATAGCGGAGCTATACTAGTAATGAAAGTATTGCAATCGGTCCAATTTTTTTTTTTCTTCCGTTCATTTTTTGGGTGATAAGGTTTGATAGAGGGAACTGTAACTGCTAAGGTCTTATCATTCCGAAATCGAAGAGAGAAGATGAGAGCCAAGATAGAAGACAGCCAGCCGTTCCGAGAACGAACTTTATCTCTTTAGGATAAAATTCGCCCCGGGCGGGAATCGAACAACACGCGACCTAGTCTTCTCACGGAAAAAACTAACCATCGAAAATTTTGGTAAATACTAAATATTTTAATACTTTTACCTTTATCTTTCCTCGTTTATGGGATAAGGAAAGTAAAAATGCGATAAGCTACAAACACGAAATACTTAGGTACATAAGTAAGTACCTTTGTAAGAAGACAGGTACATAATATGTACATAGATTTAGGTACATAGCCTGTATAGGTACGTACTACGTAGTGTGTAGGTATGTTGTCATGGCAAAACTATAACAATTTACTATCAAGTTAGGTACATTTCCCCCAATGTAACTGGAGGTATTGGGAAGTTGGTACAGTTGAACAAGCATATACCGCCACTCTGTCAGTCGAAACTTGAGGAATTTCGTGGACAACACACTGGACACAAACCAAGGTACCCATTATAAATAGGTACCTAACACTCCTTCCTATATGTATATCCACCCATATTACCTAGGTAGGTACATATTTAAAAGTACCTAGGTACCTTCACGTTTTGTATCTCGTTTTATCGGCGTAGGACGTGGGTAGGGTTTTTTTTTAATATTTTTAAAGCTGTTAGGTACTAGGAAAAGCACAGTTTTTGACTTATCTCATATGGCTTTCTGCCAGCCTACGAGAGAGAGAGAGAGAGAGAGAGAGAGAGAGAGAGAGAGAGAGAGAGACGAACAAAAGAAACGTGATTTTTAAACAAAAACAAAAGATCAGGGAGAAGTGGAAGAAGGAAAAAAAAAGAAGAGGAGGAGAAGGAGGATTAAGATGGAAAAATGGTGGGCGAAAAGTTCGACCTATGAAAACAAACAGAGCACGTATTTACAATTAATAATACCATTACGTTATTATCAATGGGGTTTTGCTGGAATTCTTTACTAAACTTTCATGGGACGGGGAAAAACAGGAAATAAAACAGTAGGTAAGTACCTAGATAAGAAGATAAAATATTATACCCGGGCCTAATATAGCACAAGTTTGGTAAGAGAATGCGCACAGATTGTTATTACGTACACTTTAATGATAAGATAACTACCAGCCTAATATAGTGCGACTGCCTTGTAAGTGCAAGGTCGTAGGTTCGATTCCTGACCACCCGAGTTCAACGTTATCCTAAAGAGATAAAGTTCGGAAGGGTTTTCTCCTATCCTGTCTTCCTTCTCTCTTCGTTTTCGGGACGATAAGACCATAGCAGTTACAGTTCCCTCTGTCAAACCTCTTGAAAAAAATCATTCTCGGAAAAAATAATAAAATGTCTCTGCCAGAAGCTGATGATATGTATGTACGTACGTCGAAAATTACGTTCTTTTGACGGCGAAAAACCGCAACATTCCCGAGCGTATATTATGATAACAGGAAATCTTCGACGTCGGAGGAGTTTCTCACCAAGCCTCCTGGTGTCTTGGCCAATAGGAATGCATCTGTGAACAGAGAAACAACACAGGGGTTGTTAGGAGAGCAGACGGAAAGGAGGGAGAAAATCACAAGTGGTAATTCCACAAGGGGGTGATTCAATTAATCCTTATCATCTACGCGACATGAAACATAAACATAATGTGGTGCTCTACAAAGTCTGAACACACAGCTTTTCTGAAATCCAAAATTAAAATTATACGAAAATACTCTTACTCGTATACTTCGAAGCTATAAAAAAAAAATAATAAAATGTCTCTGCCAGAAGCTGATGATATGTATGTACGTACGTCGAAAATTACGTTCTTTTGACGGCGAAAAACCGCAAAATTCCCGAGCGTATATTATGATAAGAGGAAATATGTATTACTAGCATTCATGTTATACAGGAACGTTAAACCTCTATCAACACAGAATTAACGTCATTTTCATTGTGGTTCCCCTGTACTAAGTGTCCGTATTAAAGTTATACTGCAATACAAACAGCTTTGCTAGAATTTCCACTTGCGTTTTACTCAAGCAGATAATATTCTCCGTCCCGCCCGCCACAATAAGCTTTTTCAACTAGGAATAAAACTTTTTACAACTTTCGCATGGAAGTGACATAAAAGCGGGGACTTTTTCTCCTCGGTTCTCTGGGTACACATAGCTTAGGAAGAGGATAGGAACCCCATATTGTGCTCTAATACGAGTAGGTAAGCTAGGAAAATATTTCTGAACTCTTTTGTGCGAGGGTAGATATATGTAGATACTTATATGTAGGTATAAATTAGTACGATAAGTACCTATTTGAATAGCAAGAGAGGGGAGAGAGAGAGATTTTTATTGTTATTGAACGAACGAATCGAGAATTATTCTCGGTGTTTGTCTCTTTGTGATTCTCTAGAACGGTTTGTCCGGTTTCAGGAAGGTACCTACTGTCCGTGAACCCAGTATATTAACATCCCACATTCCTGCAGTATATATTAACATCCCTCATTCCATTGGTAACACGCTTGCTTACAATGCCGCATTGTTAAAGGTCGCTGGTTCAATGCCTACCAACGAAAAAAGGAGGTTATGAAATGGAGTAAGCAGGGTGCGATTATAAAAGCACCAAAACGCAAAGCTCTCAGTATATTATTACTTCCTCTCACCTAAGTCTGATAATTAAACTTAATCCCCTCCCTCCCCTCTCCTCTCCTATCTGACACCCTCCCCTCTCCCCCCTCCCTCCTATCTGTCTTCATCTTAGCGTCATAATTAAGATTGTTCCTTAGGGATAAATAATATTCCTTGCTAAGAAAAGATAGCAAACTTATTGTCTGTCCCAGTTTGCTTGGAAAAAGCAGCAAAGCTATATGTTCGAGACTCATCCCGTCTCAAAAATGTTCAACCTAATAGGAACAGATTATAACTCCTGAAGTAATGTCTATGGGATTTTCTTCTAATTCGACATTCAAAATAAACCCTCTTTGCAAATCCTTCACCTTCTTCCTTTTTTTTTTATTTCTTCTTCCTCCATATTTCATCACTTCTTACCTTATCCTTCCTTATCTTTTCGCTAGAAATAAATAAATAGGTGGGTAAATAAATGTAAAAAAAAAATCTGGTGTGAACATCACACGACTTTCCTTATCCTATTGAATGATGCTTATTTGAGTGTTCTTTTACCCTAACTTTTACAATATCTCTAACCGTTTTGTCGCTATAGCTGAAAACCGCCAAAAAACGGTCGAAATCTGTCCAAAAGCGGTTAAAATACCATGTCCTCTTTCTCTCTTCGATTTCGGGACGATAAGACCATAGCAGTTACAGTTCCCTCTGTCAAACCTCTTTAAAAAAAAATCATTCTCGGAATGGCTTCCTCCTATCCTGTCCTCTTTCTCTCTTCGATTTCGGGGTGATAAGACCATAGCAGTTACAGTTCCCTCTGTCAAACCTCTTTAAAAAAAAAAAATCATTCTCGGAAGGGCTTTCTCTTATCCTATCCTATCCTGTCCTCTTTCTCTCTTCGATTTCGGGACGATAAGACCATAGCAGTTACAGTTCCCTCTGCATTCCCGGTCTTGGTTATTTACCTAACTGCCACTTGAATACATTCCATCTCTCTCTTAAGACCATAGCAGTTACAGTTCCCTCTGTCAAACCTCTTAAAAAAAAGTAGAATCAGAGGTAACTGGAGAATGAATTAGAATACTTTTGTCTTCACCCTAGTCAAGACAAAGTATTCTAATTCATTCTCCAGTTATAATGCTACTTTACGAAGTATCCCGTTTAGAAAATATTGAATCAGAGGCATCCATCCAGATGTGAAAAGAGAATCGCATCATTCCCTCGGGAGTGTGGATACATTGGACACCCAAGGTGTATTTTCCTTCCGGGAAACCTGACCACTTCAAAATGGACCACTGCTCCATTGAGCTCAATTGGATCCCTTTAGTTACGATCCCTTTACTTATAATCGAGAAGACTGTGGTTCAAACATGATGAGAGACATAATTTGTGTGGCCATTTAAGTAGTCTTGAAACTTCTTATTTTTGTCTTGTAGTCTTTAGTCTTAAATTCAGCCTTAAAAGAAACAGCCTGCCTCGGTGGTATAGTGGTCAAGGCGCTCGCCTGGTAAACAGGAGGGCGTGGGTTCAATCCCAGCCGAGGTATGGAATACCTACCTCGGTGGTGTAGTGGTCAAGGCGCTCGCCTGGTAAACAGGAGGGCGTGGGTTCAATCCCAGCCGAGGTATGGAATACCTACCTCGGTGGTGTAGTGGTCAAGGCGCTACCTACCTCGGTGGTGTAGTGGTCAAGGCGCTACCTACCTCGGTGGTGTAGTGGTCAAGGCGCTACCTACCTCGGTGGTGTAGTGGTCAAGGCGCTACCTACCTCGGTGGTGTAGTGGTCAAGGCGCTACCTACCTCGGTGGTGTAGTGGTCAAGGCGCTACCTACCTCGGTGGTGTAGTGGTCAAGGCGCTACCTACCTCGGTGGTGTAGTGGTCAAGGCGCTACCTACCTCGGTGGTGTAGTGGTCAAGGCGCTACCTACCTCGGTGGTGTAGTGGTCAAGGCGCTACCTACCTCGGTGGTGTAGTGGTCAAGGCGCTCGCCTGGTAAACAGGAGGGCGTGGGTTCAATCCCAGCCGAGGTATGGAATACCTACCTCGGTGGTGTAGTGGTCAAGGCGCTACCTACCTCGGTGGTGTAGTGGTCAAGGCGCTACCTACCTCGGTGGTGTAGTGGTCAAGGCGCTACCTACCTCGGTGGTGTAGTGGTCAAGGCGCTACCTACCTCGGTGGTGTAGTGGTCAAGGCGCTACCTACCTCGGTGGTGTAGTGGTCAAGGCGCTACCTACCTCGGTGGTGTAGTGGTCAAGGCGCTACCTACCTCGGTGGTGTAGTGGTCAAGGCGCTACCTACCTCGGTGGTGTAGTGGTCAAGGCGCTACCTACCTCGGTGGTGTAGTGGTCAAGGCGCTACCTACCTCGGTGGTGTAGTGGTCAAGGCGCTCGCCTGGTAAACAGGAGGGCGTGGGTTCAATCCCAGCCGAGGTATGGAATACCTACCTCGGTGGTGTAGTGGTCAAGGCGCTACCTACCTCGGTGGTGTAGTGGTCAAGGCGCTACCTACCTCGGTGGTGTAGTGGTCAAGGCGCTACCTACCTCGGTGGTGTAGTGGTCAAGGCGCTACCTACCTCGGTGGTGTAGTGGTCAAGGCGCTACCTACCTCGGTGGTGTAGTGGTCAAGGCGCTACCTACCTCGGTGGTGTAGTGGTCAAGGCGCTACCTACCTCGGTGGTGTAGTGGTCAAGGCGCTACCTACCTCGGTGGTGTAGTGGTCAAGGCGCTACCTACCTCGGTGGTGTAGTGGTCAAGGCGCTACCTACCTCGGTGGTGTAGTGGTCAAGGCGCTCGCCTGGTAAACAGGAGGGCGTGGGTTCAATCCCAGCCGAGGTATGGAATACCTACCTCGGTGGTGTAGTGGTCAAGGCGCTACCTACCTCGGTGGTGTAGTGGTCAAGGCGCTACCTACCTCGGTGGTGTAGTGGTCAAGGCGCTACCTACCTCGGTGGTGTAGTGGTCAAGGCGCTACCTACCTCGGTGGTGTAGTGGTCAAGGCGCTACCTACCTCGGTGGTGTAGTGGTCAAGGCGCTACCTACCTCGGTGGTGTAGTGGTCAAGGCGCTACCTACCTCGGTGGTGTAGTGGTCAAGGCGCTACCTACCTCGGTGGTGTAGTGGTCAAGGCGCTACCTACCTCGGTGGTGTAGTATAATTTTTAAAAAAGTGGTCTAAAAAAAAAAAAAAAAAAAAAAAAAAAAAAAAAAAAAAATGCTGTCTGGTTATTAGAAAAGGGAATATGGCCATCTCTTTCAGGACGTAATTCAAAATTTGGGACATATTGTGGGTAGAAAATAAATAAATAATTGCGTCCATTACCTATTTATCGCTTTCACTGACTAGCACCCTAAAGCACACATTTGTAATTTGATGATCCTCAAACTGGATCTTGTGGTATTGGTACCACCTATATCCATGCCATGTTCTATTACTGTTACTTTCTTTTTAATAAAATTAAATAATCCGGCCTAAAGGACCAAAAAATTTGTGGCCCTTCGGGCCGGATAATAATTTTTTTCTATTATTTTATTTTGAAGTGCTCTGGTAACTTTCAAATTACAAGTGTGTGACCTTTTTCAAATGACAATCTCTTTCAAGTTTCTAGGTGTCCGACAAGACTGCAGGCGTGCTCATACCTCAGAAGTATTGGAGTTAGACAATTTTACTTCTTTTATTCTCTATTACTTTTTTTCGTTTAGGATTGTATGCATAGTCCTGATTTCGAGTTTTGAAAAGATGTCCTGAGAAGATTTATCAGCTCTTGAATGTTTGAGCGATCTTTCCTTATGGTTTTCCTCAGGCACTCTTTCCTTACACCAATCTTTCCGAGCTGTTTTTCAAATGATTATGCATACACCCCTGTTGGAAGCTGATGACATGTCCAAAAAATTAGCAAAGAGATTTTCAATTCTTTTACTCAAAATTGTTCATTTTTTTCCTCAATTTTTTCTTAAATGTATAGGAATCCTATACAATGTCATGAAAAAGTATTGGATTTTTTTCCCCTTTTCTTTAAAGATCTTTGAGCAAGTAGTGTCCGAGTGTCCGGCTCTTATAAGTAGCTGCATCTTTAACTTATCCCTAGTAAAAGATAAAAAATAAATAAATAACCTTACACAGTAGAAAATAGATGTGACATTGCATCAGCTTCTCTGAAAAATGTACCAAACATATAAGAGAGAATAAAAAAATGTCAGTGACAGTCACTGAGTGACTGATGAAAACCAGTGCTTTGGGCAATCAATTTATGGAGGTTTCAATAGACTTTTTAGAAACGCTACACTTTTTTGCTTCTTGGCTATTATCAGACTAATGTAAAAAGGCAGAAAAGGCAGGGGGAATAATGTTTTAAATAAAATAAATGTTGGACTTTATAATTTAAGGTGCCTATACTTTCTAAATACTCACCACTTTTCTATGTCGCACACATGCAGCTTTACTTAAATCTTTCATTTTCCTTCTATTTCAAACCCCCTTTTTCTCTTCGAACAAAATCGTGCAATGTTGTCAAATTTATCAAATTTTAGGGAGCACAGGCAACGAGGGAAGTGGCAGCATTGGAGGCAAAGAGAAACAGGCCATTTTAGACGAGCGCATTAAAAAGTTTTTAGCGGTGAGCTTCTTTTTTTGTTTCAAAAAAAATATTTTAACGGTTTTCTTTTCCTCCATTTTTTTTTAACGGAGTTTTTTCGTTTCCATTTTTGTCCGTTTTGATTTTTTTCTTTTAAATTTTCTCTTTTTTTTTCGCATGAGAATGTTCGTTATCTTTTTTTTTTTCTCTTCTTCTTAACTCTTGATTCTTTCCTGATTTTCTTGAATTTTCTCTTTCTTTCTGTTTTTACTTATGGGTGTTTTCTTATTTTTCATATATTTTTCCCCATCTCTTCATGTTAAGAAAATGCCATATGTAATACATGTACTTTATTTGTCTTCTGAAGAATCTGTTGTAAGAAAATGCCATATGTAATACATGTACTTTGCACTTTTAATGTGTTTTACTTGATTCCACACTAGATTGAACCAGTAGGAGCAGAGAGTCCTGAGTTGCTTTTAGAGAGGTTTCCAGGAGGTGCTTATAGGAGGTTTCGAGGGAGGTTTTGTAGGCGCGCACCAAACATTGGGCACTCGAATGCAACATGTCCCCTTCCAATTTACCTGAATAGAATAGGGGGTTCGATTACCGCTCGGGACGAATTTTATCCTGAAAGGACAATATTCGTTCTCGGAACGGCTAGCTTTACTCTATCCTGTCTTCCTTCTCTCTTCGATTTCGGGACGATAAGACCATAGCAGTTACAGTTCCCTCTATCCCTCTACCTCTTAAAAAAATCTGGTGTGAACATCACACGACTTTCCTTATCCTATTGAATGATGCTTATTTGAGTGTTCTTTTACCCTAACTTTTACAATATCTCTAACCGTTTAGTCGCTATAGCTGAAAACCGCCAAAAAACGGTCGAAATCTGTCAAAAACCGGTCAAAATACCGCCGAGTGCAGCACCGACCACTACACCACCGAGGTAGGTAGCGCCTTGACCACTACACCACCGAGGTAGGTAGCGCCTTGACCACTACACCACCGAGGTAGGTAGCGCCTTGACCACTACACCACCGAGGTAGGTATTCCATACCTCGGCTGGGATTGAACCCACGCCCTCCTGTTTACCAGGCGAGCGCCTTGACCACTACACCACCGAGGTAGGTATTCCATACCTCGGCTGGGATTGAACCCACGCCCTCCTGTTTACCAGGCGAGCGCCTTGACCACTACACCACCGATAAGGTTTGATCTCGAAGCGATGTCCATTAGTAGGTACTATTCATAGTTAAGGCAGATCTAACAGGTTCCAAGAGGTTTGATAGAGATAACTGTAACTACAGAGGTCTTATCGTTCCGAAATTGAAGAGAGAAGGAAGACAGGATAGGAGAAAGTCAGATGTTCCGAGAACGAACCTCATCTATTTAAGATAAAGTTCGCTCCTGGGCGGGAATTGAACCCGCGGCCTGCCGCTTACAAGGCAGACGCGCTCCCCTCCAAGCTAACTAGGCTGCCTCAAAATCCTTGTTTTGGTATCCTTTGTCATATTCCGACAGACCGCTACCTGGGCGTGAGTGGAGGGCCGTAGGAAGTTGACAAAGTAAAAGTATTTCTTCTTCTCAACCATATTTAACCCGAATTTCACGTCTGATTTCAGTCCACCCCCAGATCTGGATTACGTGAGTGAGAAGCGAAAGTCTCGGCGTGATATATCGCCTCCAGATCACAAGAGGGTGCACCCCCATCATGCACATCCACACCCAATGAGTATGGAGTCTGTACGACGAGTTAGCGTAAGTGACTTTTCTTTCTTTTTTTTTTGGCTCTTTACGTTTTTCGCCCTTCAGGGATAAACTTAGCAAAAAAAGGAAAAATCTGAATATTTATCGATTTTTTTTTTTTTTTTTTTTTTATGTACGGGG
>NW_007378559.1:0-2127 GCF_000475195.1 Diaphorina citri | reverse complement strand
ATTCCTTCTGAACCGCTCTTCCGATCTCCAAATACTGATGGATGCTCCAAAATTTTCGGACTGGGCTTACAGTAAAGGAGAAAAGTGAAGCTCTAGGGGGGCTAGACATTATCCCATTTTCTAGACCGATTTGTGACACCACCTTATCCTGTCCTGGCTGCTTAGAAACCGTGCGGTATCCTGGAAATATTTGGAAACTTGTATCTTTGTTCCTGGATTTTTTTTTGTTGTCTTTATTACTTTTTATTACATTACGGGAATCAGAGACCCATACAATGCAATTAGAAAGGTACATTTCTTAATATTTTCCATTCCAAATACAAAGATAACACTTGCAGGAATAGTTAGTTCTTAGTATCCCAGTCCATCCAAGAGAGCTCAGCACTTCCTGGCTCATAATAAGGGTGGGGTATTGTTTTGCCCCGGGGTGTCGTTTTGCCCCGTGGTATCGTTTTTCCCCGGGGTATCATTTCGCCCCTAGTTCCCCTATCTAATATTATATTGCATTAGAATTTTTCCAAATATTTTCAGCCACTATCGGTATGTGTCATGTTTATCTTATTTTCTTTTAACCATGTTTATCATCTATTTTGTTTGTTCTTGTTTTTGTCTTGTGATTTTCTTTCTGTTCACCATTTTATTTTGTATTGCTTTTTTTTGTCTCTTTTGTCCATACCTTATCTATCTCCTCCTTTTCTCGTCTTTCTTCTTCATTTGTCTTTGTTTTCTTGTCTTCTCTCTCCTTTCTCTTTTCTTTATTCTGTTCTTCTTTCTCCTTCCTCTCTTCCCCTGCCATCCTTGTTTCATGGTCTCTTTGCCTCTCTTCTCCGCCATTGTTCATAACTTTCCTCCTCTTTCCCTATCCTCTTCATTCTCCCCTCTTCCATTTCCTCCTCCTCTTCCACCTTCTTCTTCCACCTCATTTTCTCATCTTCCACCTTCCTCTCCCTCCTCTCCTTCTCCGTAATTTTCCTCCTTCTCCGTTATTCTTCTCCTCTCTTCCTCCTCCTCTTCCTCCCCTCCTTCTCCTCCGTTCTTCTCTTTCCCCTCTCCTTGTGTGCCGCAAGTCTAGTGCCGCGGTCTAACGGACAACCACGGTGTCCTTATGCTAAGATATATTTGCTGCCTGACCGCAGGTGAGAAGAATAGATACTTTATTAATAAGTAGTCTCCGTGGCCGAGTGGGTATCACACTAGGCTTGCACTCCGGAGGACCCAGGTTCGATTCCCGGTGGGGTTGAAGTTTTTTCGGATCTGTGCTTGGAGTTCGGGGTGCACTCAGGTTCGTGAGGACATTTGAGTAGCTAATCTAATCGAGTAGCGACCAGTGGCGGCATTGCAAGTCAAAGAAACGAGCGATGATAAATATGATAATTGAGCAAATGAAAGACTTGTGAAAGATTGAGCAAATGAAAGCTACTCACTTGTCCTCAAGTGAGTAGCTACGAGTGATACCCATAGGGGTGATTCGTATAAGGTTAACCCACTTTTGGGGCTGTTGCCTCTACACATAAACCTCAGTGTGGGCTTTTTGTGTTTGGATAAGAAATATTGGGTGGTTGTCGAAATTTGTTGATGGGGGTTTCTTAAGCCGCTAAGGTTTTAAGAGGGGTTTTACCTCTCTTTCACCTTAGATCAGAGATTCCTTTTGAAATGTCTCTTTTTTCCCCCCACAACATTTGAATTTGAAAATATGACTTTATTGTACATATATTTTTTACATTTACAATTTATCAATTCTATCTTACGTTTACTCCAAATAATCGGGTATGACATAGTCGATATGGGCCCCGGTCGACATCGATCGATGTCGACTGAACCGTCCACACTGCCTCGATAACATTCACCTCGTCGATCGACGCGACCCGACGGCCGATCGACTATGTTTGGACACACGTTAAAAACTCTCTAAGGAAATTCAACTGGCCTTCGATCTTTGCGTTGAAAGAGCATTCCATGCCAAAATGGTTATAGGTACCTAAAATATTTACTTAGATATTAGATAATGATTTTCCTCAATATATGTACATATGAACTTGTTTTTTATTCGTGTTCCAGGATTTGGAAGAGCGTAGCAAGTATATCAATCAGAAGATGAGACAAGCGATGTACCCGCGCTCTACCGGT